>NC_056733.1:1755273765-1755566265 GCF_019279795.1 Protopterus annectens | reverse complement strand
TGAGATGTTCAACTTCATTAAGAAATAATGTTTCGGCACTTGTAATTCTACTAAGACGGATTAATTGTCCACGAAATATATTTAATTTCATAAACTTTGGGTGATGGCTAAAATAATGTAAATAATTGTTAAGAAATGTTGTTTTCCTATGGATATAACTGTGAAAACAACAATTCATAGTGCACCAAGGGAATAATTAAATCCAAAAAACTTAGTTTCACTAGCTTCCTCCAGCATGAAAGTTAAGCATGTTAGACTTTGATTTATTAAAAAAAGAATGTCAGACTTTGATTCATCACTACCAGACATAAAAAAACAAATCATCAATGTACAGACGATAGAAAGTGACATATTTAAATGGTGGTAAATTTTTTAAAAAAGTGATCTCCCACCAGCACAGGACAATGTTAGCGTCCGTTGGAGTCATCCTAGCTCCCCTCACAAGTCTGGTAATTATTACAGGTTTTTAACATTACATGTTTTTTTCATTATTTATTTATATTTGTAAGTGCATTATTAAATGTACATCTGTTTAGTTACAAATCTATTTTTTAATATATAGGAAAAAAGGTTTATAAAATTTTAACAGGATGTTACATCATTGAAGTAGAGATGTCATTGGATACACATGGTTTAGCGGGAAGTTCTTTGATTTAAATTTTGGTCTATGGCTTAGCAAAGTGTTTTCTGATGAAGTTCAGTACTGTTTTAATCGTAAACTTGGAATGAAAGCGCTAATTTGTGTTCCTGATTTTTCTGGTGGTGGTTCTACACTGTTTCTCAGTGCCGTGTTTGAAGCCAGTGACGAAGTTCTTTTTGGTCAAGTTGGATTATTACCTCAGATTAGTTGATTTTGGTTCTTCACTTGTTTTGATTTTAACTTTAATCTTGACTGTTAGTGAAGTGCACTGTTCTTGAAGCTTTCCATCCTGGCTTCCCATCCATGTGAAACTTAGTTTGTCTGTTACCCAATTTAAGCATAGCCTAGACCCGTGGATTGGGAATATGAAATTTACCCCGGGCCTGGCACCTCTGTCTTGTGCGGAGAGAAATAGCTTATAAATGCCTTGCCTTCAATGTCCTATTTGGATACAGTACGTCGTTATTCTTTCCGGAATAGTTGGCTAGGCTTAGAAAAGCCCCCTGGGTCTTTAGTTTAGTAACAAGGTATGAATCTCTGAAGTTCTTGTCTTGTTACCAGTATATGTATGTGTGTGCGAGTTTGTGTTGCATATTGCACCGGTGTTTTTCCAGGATGGCAGAATTTTATTTAGGTTTTATACTGTACTGCAGTACCTTTTTGTTCCTGCTTCTCAGCCTGCAATTGCACCTACATTTAAGAGAAAAACTTGTAAAATTTATATTCTGGAACAGCTCAAAGATGAGTTGGTGCAAATGGCCTTTTAATAGTAGAGTAATCAGTAGACAATTAGTTTTGAGAAGTAGATAACTGATAAACTGGTTGTGCTTAAATAATGGCAGTTCTCTAATGAAGCTTTCTTTACAGCTGACCCAACAAAGCCTTTTACTATAAATTTGCAAACACAGAATATACCAGTAAGTCATATAGTATGTTTTAAAATTGGACGAAAGTGCACACTTCTAGAAAATGTAAAAAGTAAACAGCAATACCACTGGCACACAAATGAACTTGAGCAAAAGAACGAATAAAGTCAGCATAAAATCAATAACACATCAGCTCAAGTTCAAACCAGGCACAATACTGACTTACAAGTTTACTCGCTGGATCGCTGATAGGCAATGCTAGTGTGTAAAAGAAGCAGCCAAAGCTGTAAATCCAAAGCAAAGTTCCACATTGAGTAAGATGTTTAAAGTCTTTGCAGACCAAAGAACAGTTTATAAATGTAAAATGCTGACAGTCTCTTCAAGCAAACTGGAAACAGACTTGGAAGTTAGAAGCTTTCAATAATTCCAAAACCTTTATTCAAGTATAAAAGGGGTACTTGAATAAAGGTTTTGGAATTCTTTTACACACTAGCATTGCCTATCGTGATGTTTTATTGATTTTACACTTCTAGAAAATGTTTAAAGAGTACTGCTGTACCTAACAAATATGCCAGTTCGAAACCAAGCTGCTAGCAGTGAAAAACTTAATGTGGTGCCTTTCTAAAATGGATTTTTAAGTAGCATATTGATAATGAAACTGTACAGATGGCAAGTAATGACCAAATAAGTGGTAGAACATTAGAATCAACCTGGTGTCTATGTGCCACTAGGTAAATTTAGAGTATTGGTGGTTAGGAAGAATTTTAAAGGATTACTATATAAGGCTGCACTTGTTAAGTAAGTCTGAAAGCAAACAACCTGTGACAAGAGAAAGTTGAATGTGATGTGTATTCATGGAAGTCATAAATAACACCCTATAAACATGGAGAAATACGTACACTATGGTGTAAGAAACTGCATGTAATAGCTTTAGTTTTTAATTCAACACATGATGTAGTATGTCATTATTCATCTCCCCCGCAATTCAAGGATCTGTGGAAATTGTAAAGAGAAGGGTGGATAGATTCTCCGTAGTCTGAATGCACTTCATATAACAATGGTGGGAGAGAACAGCAGCAGTATATCACACTAATGATAGCACATACGTGATTATGCTCCTATTAAGACTGGAAAAGGGCAGCAGCAGCTTAACACATTACTATTAATGCTCATTTCCAAATGCATTCCAAGAAAGAATGCAGTGGCAACAGCAGCCTCACATACTGCTAACAGTACATAGTCCTGACAGAGAAAAGGGGATAGGTCTATAGACTTCAAAAGGAAATAACATTTGGCTTTGGTTAAAACACAGAGAAGAGCCCACTTGTCACCAGAAAATTGGAATTCTTATGTTAGTTAAAGAAGTCACTTCAGAGACTCATATGGAAGGGACCCTTAGTGTATGATATGGAACACTGTGGAACATTGTCAAAAGACTTAATTCACTAAATTAGTGAAGACCTCCAGTGCAACAAAGGAGAGGGAGAAACCAATAATGATAATGTCAATAAATGAAGAAATGGAGGCTAACACAGAGGACTAGTCAGAAGCAGGACTCAACATCGGGCACATAAACGGAAGTTTCTTGGGTATAAGTTAAGGAACAACCAAATCCAAGAGTAGAAGTAAATCACTGGCCTAAATTGCATTTGGTAGATGAAGAAACAGGAGAAGAAAGACTGATACCTGTATTACTAGGTGAAGAGGCTATACCCTTCACTTCTGTCACTGCACCAATGGGCATGTTTCTGGCTTGGCAGATTTGCAGATAAGTGAAGAAAAGTTCAAGGAAGAGCACTGGAAAGAAGGTACATTAAGCAGAACCAGAGAAAGCATAGCTAGGGCAGAGTGACAGACAAGCATAGTGACCTTATACCATATCAGTGTTGTGAATTACAATGGGAACGTTAGCACTAAAATACAATAGTAACTGCTGGCTTCAAAGCCTTTTAAGATGCTTGTGATGATACTGGCGTACAGTCACATCTTTAGGACAACTTAAAGCCATAACCTTAAAAAAAGTTTTATTGACTGGTACAATGAAATGCATTGAGAGTTTCTGTGCAGCAGGCTTGAATGCCAAAAGACACTACCACATCCCAATTAAGAAGTCTACTTGTACCTGTGGCTTTTATTGAGGTTCCATTTGAGTGATAGTCATGAATCTTGTAGGTCCATTAGTAAAGTATTGTAATGTTTACCAATACATGCTGGTGTATATCGACTATGCTGTGAAAGTTTTTCAACACCACCACTTTGAAAAGCCAATGCTGAAAAGATCTAGTGTCAGTTTTCTCCAAAGGAGGGGTACTCAGTGAAATACTCACAGAACAGAAAAAACTATGTACTTCCAGGGTCATGCATCAGCTTTGACAGTATTAACACTTGAGTGTACTACCCTCAAACTGATTGGTTAATGGAACACTTTAATAAAGCTGTTAAGTCTGTGCTAAAGAAGGCAATGGAACAAAATGTAAAGACAACATTGACTTAATTCCTTATCTCCTCTTTGCTCTAAGAGAGATACCCCAAGGTTATGTGTAATAGCACATCATGCAAAGTTACAGGATAGGTTAAACGTTTATGCCAGCAATACATGAATATATGTAAGGGACACAAGAATCACAATAGTGAATATATAACAAGAATGCCAGACTCAGACTTTAAAGTTAGGGGCTAAATGTTAGTGTTTGAGTGCTGCTAAGAAAAAAACTACCTAACTAAACAGAAAGTCTGCTTTGATGTGTTAGAGAAGATGAACAAGGAAAATTACAGAATACAACAGACTGGAAAAAGACCAGATAAGATCCATCACATAATTGTATTAAATCATGGAGAGAAGATGAAGCTTCTGTAGTTATTTAGGAGGTGAGAACAATGCTAATAGTATGGTATCACAAACTACTATCCCTGCTGTTCAGGTAGATGTACCTTAGTCTAAGGCCCAAAAATAAGATGTTGAAGGAAGTCTTTCTGAGCAATAAAGATAATTTTTAATAGGTACCTGGAACAGCTAACTAAATTCAGCATTATATTTAAATTGTACCTGGGAAGAAGTTAAGGCAAAAAAAAACTATAGGGTACTGGAGTTGAAAAAAGAAGAGGCATAAGCGAGGAAGTGAGAAAGATGCTTAAACGTAGAAGTTGCTGGGAAGTCCACAGTGAATGTTGCACTCCTCTTGTCTTGGTCCCTAACATGAAAGGCTCCATAAGATTTGTAATGACTTCTGGAAACTGAATGAGATATCCAGGTTTGACACTTTTCCAGTGCCAGATCAAACATTGTTTTCCTCGTTGCTCTTTTGAAAAACTCTAAAACCAAAAAAAAAACACTCACAAAGTGGGCAAATGCAATGGAAAAGTATTTTAAAAAAGAAAACATTAAATATTTTTGTCCACAATATTGCAAAGACTTCATCAGAACAAACCACATAAAACCAACACATTTTTAAATACTTTTAAATCACAAATGCCACTTGATAAAACTTGACAACCTTAACATATAAACTTATAAAACTTTCATTTATCACAGACAATTATCTTATATTGAATGCAAATGACTGTGAGAAATGCAAATATTTAATTAACCTGGAGTTTCCTGTTATTAAAAAAAAAGAAAAAAACATACACACATGGCCTTTGAGTAGCACTTACTCCCACTACAGCCCAAATAAAATCACACTAAAATGTCATATGTTGAGTATTACATAGAGGGTTATGATCAGTTCACCCATCATAACCCATTTATTATGTGTTCGAAACATAGATCCCATTTGTTATGTTGTCAAGACATAGATGCTAAGAAATTCAATCTGGGCGTCCATGTTGAGAACACATAATTGAAGGTTATAATTGGAGACCCGATCATAATTCGTTGTCGTGCATGGAGCTTTATCTCCTCCATGTACTACTAGTTATGGTAAAAAAAAGTTGAAAAAAACTTTTTGACAGCTTTCAAAGCTGTAAAGCACTTTGTCTTTTAAAACACTGTCAAAAAGACAGTGTGACACAGTCCTTGTATTTATACTCACTTTGCTGTGCCTCTAAACTGTCCAGATTTCTGCAGAATCTCCACATTTTAGCCTCATTTGTTTGCTGTGTTCCTCATAAAGTCTGTTTTTTAGACAAATCACAGAGGATTGAAGTCACTGAATAGTGACATACATTTGAGTTTCTGAGCTCATATCCTTCAGAGAAAATGCAGGCGAACACACATCCTGTTATTCTGTCTACTTTCTAAGTTTATAAATGGAAGGGGCACCTCATCAGTATGGACAGCAGGCAGAACCAAATCTTTTATTCTGCCAGTCATTTGCTGCTCCATACTGACAGATTTTACAGTGTAGCACTAGACCTGACCTAAGCAACTTAAGCAAGTGGTGCTTAACAGTTGTTAAGATTGGGTCATGTGCAATGTAGAGCTTAACTGATTTGTCATTTTCTGTTTATTGGAGTGTAACCACCACTCTCCTTACACTCCAAATCTTTACCAGAGTAATTGTAAACTATGTAGGTCCACATTTAACGCTACAGTATATGCCAAAAGGTGTTGGGGGTAAAGTGTACTACAGCCATATGTCAAAGGTGTGATACCTGTTGCTGTTTTTTCAGTTGATGAGTTTTTATGTAGGCATGACATTGAGAATACTATTACAGCAGATTTACATGAAGAGTGATTTGAATAATAAAATTAAATTCTGGGAAACTAAATAGCAAAATGCTTTTACATGGTGGCAGTGTTCCTGGTTTGAATGCGATTATAATCAACAAATGCTTTCTTTTTTTTTTGCATGACCAGTGGTAAAAAGGAGGTCAAATAGGTTTTATGAACATTATTTTAATATAGATATTATTTTATATGCAAATGTTACATGTTAATGTTGTCATGGTCCATCCTGTGATGTGTGATTTCAAATGTGTTAGTTTTATGTGGTTTGCTGGGATGTTCTTGTAATATTGTGGACAAAAGCTCTTAATGTTTTGTTTATTAAATATGTCATACTTACATTACCCCTTTTGTGAATATTTTTATTTTGACTTATCCAATGTCCTGAATGGCACCCCTGGATTTGTACTTGCTTACCCTTGAAGCTAAAGTGAAAAAGAAACTGCATTTTCAACACTGAAGGCTTCATTTGTTATGCTGTATTACCATTCAGACTTTATGGTGTTCCTGCTACTTTTTAAGGTCTCATGGCTAGAGTTCTGAAACCTCTTGCCAGATACTGATATGGTTACCTGATTGGCATAATAATTTATTTAGAAGACTGGGAGTCACATTTAGCCAAATTATATGATAAACTAGAATCTTTAAGCAAGACAGATCATACTGTCAATGTTGCCAAGATTAAGCTTTGCATGACAGAAGCCAGATATTAAGAATATGTGATTGAGAGAGGGGTCATTTAACCGAAAGCAGGCAAAGTAGAAGATGTGAAGAATTGGACAATATCCATTACAAAACACAAAGTAAAATAATTCTAGGGCAGGCTAAAGTGGAGAGTTCATACTTGACTTTTCTTCATACAGTATCCTGTAACAGGTCTTAGAAGATGGAAGTTCCTAATCAACGTCACATGGATTGTGCTAAAAGATAAAACCTTTGATCAAATGAAAATTATTTTGTGCTCAGAATTACTAATTGTTTTGACTTTCACAAAGCATTTTCTGAATTAGGAGTAGATGACTATACTTTCACAAGAAATATGTTGGAAAGAACTTAGCAGGGAGTGGAGCAGGGCAGAAGTGACACACCCTGCCACTGAGTGAAAGTGCCTCACCATTAAATGTGCAGTCACTTTATCACCATACTCTTTACTAGGTTCAAGTTTTATGTTCATCACTGAACAAACACCCCTACAATTATTCTATAATCAAAAAAATTACAATTAATTGGGTAGTTAGACTTTCCAGCAACCCTTTAAATTCACAGTCAAACATAGTCCCAGTACGAGGAAGGTCAGTGTGGATGTGTGGATTGGTTTATCCATAGCTTATAACCCATTCTGAATATTATAGATCTAAGGTTCTATGCAGAGAAGAGAGTTGTTGTAACATAATGGATATTAAATCATGACATGTCTACTGTTTCCCATGAAAATACTGTATTTAATGTTAATGTTTTTTAAGTTATGGGAAAGAGGAGTGGAAGCTAGGTTAAGAAGGGAGGTGATGATTAGTGAACAGCAGTATGGTTTCATGCCAGGAAAGAGCACTACAGATGTGGTGTTTGCTCTGAGAGTGTTGATGGAGAAGTACAGAGAAGGTCAGAAGGAGTTGCATTGTGTCTTTGTGGACTTAGAGAAAGCATATGACAGGGTGCCTAGAGAGGAGTTATGGTATTGTATGAGGAAGTCGGGAGTGTCAGAGAAGTATGTAAGGGTGGTACAGGATATGTATGAGGGTAGTGTGACAGCAGTGAGGTCTGCGGTGGGAGTGACGGATGCATTTAAGGTGGAGATGGGATTACATCAAGGATCATCTCTGAGCCCTTTCTTATTTGCAGTGGTGATGGACAGGTTGACAGACAAGATCAGACAGGAGTCCCCGTGGACTATGATGTTTGCAGATGACATTGTGATCTGTAGTGAGAGTAGGGAACAGGTGGAGGAGACCCTAGAGAGGTGGAGATATGCTCTAGAGTGAAGAGGAATGAAGGTCAGCAGGACTAAGACAGAATATATGTGTGTGAATGAGAGGGAGGATAGAAGAATGGTGAAGATGCAGGGAGTAGAGGTGAAGAAGGTGGATGAGTTTAAATACTTGGGATCAACAGTTCAGAGTAATGGTGAGTGTGGAAGAGAGGTGAAGAAGAGAGTACAGGCAGGATGGAGTGGGTGAAGAAGAGTGTCAGGAGTGATTTGTAACAGACGAGTACCAGTAAAAGTGAAAAAGAAGGTATACAAGAGGGTAGTGAGACCAGCTATGTTATATGGGTTGGAGACAGTGGCATTGACAAAAAGGCAGGAGTCAGAGCTTGACATGGCAGAGTTGAAGATGTTAAGATTTGCATTGGGTGTGACGAGGATGGACAGGATTAGGAATAAGTATATTAGAGGGTCAGCCCAAGTTGGAAGTTTTGGAGACAAAGCCAGAGAGGCAAGATTACATTGGTTTGGACATGTGCTGAGGAGGGATGCAGAGTATATTGGGAAAAGATGCTAAGGATGAAGCTGCCAGGTAACAGGAAAAGAGGAAGGCCTAAGATAAGGTTTATGGATGTGGTGAGAGAGGACATGTAGGTGGTTGGTGTGACAGAACAAGATGCAGAGGACAGGAAGAAATGGAAACAGTTGATCCGCTGTGGCGACCCCTAATGGGAGCAGCCGAAAGAAGAAGAAGATACTATTGAATGGGTGTTCATAGTACAAGAAATGCAATTTAAAGCATATTATACTTTAATAGCTGGGATGTCTGTAGTAGACATTGTTGTAGAACAGAACACTCTGCAGCAGAGACTGAGTGAAAGCACCCACTGTTGTGATGATAAACCGAGATGATTCCTTTTTTGAAGGAAGGGGAACTTTACCAAGACTCTTGGTAATTTCAGCTGGTGGATTTGCTGCATGACATAAGATAGAAGAGTAACTGGAAACATTCAGAGTGTCCCAAGTGATAAAATGTTTATTTATTAAGGACTGTTTTGATTATTCTGCTGGAGGTCTAAAATTGTATAACTTGGAAGAATTTGATCTGATGTTGTCAGTCTTCACTTAAACCTTGACTGTGGGTTCAGTTCCGTATCTCGGAACTGACTCTGCTGTTATTTGACCTCGCACCCTCCAAAAACTCTAGAGCTTAGCTTTATCCATAATGCTCCTCACATATCTCGTTTGCCACTTTTAGTGCTAAGTGCGTCTATCCTACCAGCTGTCGAGCAAGCTAAATCTCTTCAAATTGTTTTTTTTTTCCTTAAAACTCATTAGTGATTTCTTGTCCTTTTTCATTTACCCAGCTCCTCGATTACCGTCTTCCTTTTTCTTAAAACAAGCAGTGTTTCCTTTTCATACCATCATTGGTATTTCTCTTTCTTTTGCTTTACTGTTAAGGTAATTTCCTTGTACCATCATTGGTACCCTTCTACTCTTTTTGCTCTTTCTTTCTGCATTACTGTTAGGTAAACCTTTCGTACCATTGTTGGTATGATTTTTTTCTCTCTGTTTAAAAAAATAAAAAAGCTTTAAAACTTTAAGCTTCTCTTTCTGCCCTTCTTTCTTTATGTGTTTTGCTTCCTTTGCTATGGCTGAAAAATCTTGAGGTACTTCTGTCTTCAAGAGATGCCAGAAGTGTGATCTCAAGCTACCTATCTCTGATGGACACTCCTTATGTATCTATTGTTTGGGCCCGGTGCACCTTCAAGAAGACTGTTTTCCATCTGTCATGGCTTCAGTCACTGGGCCCTCATAGAGAGAAAAAACAAGCTTATTCTTAAAGGCCTTATTAAATTCAGCTTTGATGAGGCCATATCTGGTTCTCCCAAATTGAAAATGGATGTTAGCTCCCCTTCTTCTCCTTCATCCAAGCATGAATGATCTAAGAAGAAGAACAGCTCGGTGCCGACAGTATCATCACCACTACCAATCAAAATGGTTAAGACTTTCCCGGTTCCAAAGTTTCATTGGAACTGACTGCGTAACGGACTCCACCATTGGTGCTATCTGTGCCTACCTCGGCATCGACAGTTTTGACACCCACTACTGTTTTGGACTAAACAACCTTGGAACCTTCTATTTCCTCCAACCAGCAACTTTGGAACCAAAGGAATTCTTATTTAAAGACAGGCCACTTATAAAGTATTCACCATCAGTAGACCCTTTTACAGAACGCCCTTCAAACCCCTTCTTGGAGAGACCTCGGTTCCCGGTGGTCTCTCCAGTCCAGTCCACTAAGAGCCTCATGGAGTCCGATATTTTGAAACTGATGGACCAGCTCCTGGCTGTGAGGGGATTAACCACTTCCACGGTTCATGTCCTATCTGGCTCTGGAATTTTATCTATCTCTACACCAGTTATTGCTCCTTCTCTGACTCCAACTGAGCCATCAGAGTTCCCAGTGCCAACAGTACCAACTTCGACTGCCTCGGTGCCAGTCAGAGCTACTTCTCTGGCACCGATAACTGCCTTGTGCTCTTCAGTTCTGTCAGAACCGGAGACCTCCTGGGGTCACAGCTTCGTTGCTGGTTCCAGGGAGCGTGGTTCCACTCTGGTGTTGTTGGAGCTGTCCATGCTCCTCGGGGCTTCGGCACATGGTAGCTCGATACTGACTTTGGCTTCGGAGGTGCCCTCAGTGTGAGATGGGACCACGGTTCTGAAGGAGTCTACTTTGTTTCCAGGCTCCCCTTCCTCTATGGGGAGGGCCGCCTTCCAGGCCATGGAGAGGGCCTTGTCCACTGTGGACTTGGTCAATACCACTTTTTCAGACCAACAGCCCTGTCCTAACCCTTGCCCAGAGCTTCCTCCAGCATCTGCCCTGGGACAGCTTGCACAGAAGCCACAGGATCCATCCATGGTAGTCATGTCCTCTTCAGACACCTCTCCAGCCCATCCCACTGAGGAGGTACCCCTGAAGAGGAAGTGCAAAAGAAAGCACTTAGACTCCTCTGAAGAGTTTTGCACAAAACATACCAATTTTGATGAAAGGGATGGTTCCCCAAGTCACCTCCTGGAAGATATCTCCTCTGGAGACATTCTAGAGATCCTGAAACAGAGGGGTGGCTGGACTTCCCTTCAGCCTTCCTCAGAGGAATTGGTATACCTAGAAGCTTTCCATGCCTGACCCTCTACATCTTGGATCTCTTCGCCGACTGACGATCTGATTAAATTGTTTGTGCAGTGGGCCTAGAAGATACCTGATTCCATCCAGCCCATTCCTAAGTGACCACACCGCATTTTCTCAGCTTCTCAGGATCAACAGCATTGGGCTAAAGAGCTACCAGTAGATGCCATGGTGGTAGCGGAAGCCACCAAAAAGGAACTTGCTGACAAAAGTCCTACTATCCAGCCTTCTAATAAAGAGTCTAGGATGATGGATAGATTCAGGGAGTGCATATATGCTTCATCAACCTTCATGCTCAGGTCCTTGAACTACATGACACATTTCACGAGACTTCAATGAGATATGATACTCTGACAGGAGCACTAGCTGAGGGGCTTCAGGACAAAGTAGCTTCTCAGCTAGAAACCCTTGATTTGATATGCAACTTTTCCATGAAGCTTACTGCACACGCAGCCGAAGGGACGACAAGGGCCACAGGTTCTGGCATAGCCATGAGGAGACATGCCTGGACGCACTTATGTGAATTTGCGGATCCATTCAAGTCTTCTTTTGTCAATGCTCCTTTTGATGGAACATCTCTATTTGGCCCTAAAGTTAGAGAGACTCTTGCCAGATGTGAGAAGGATGGAAAGACCCTTTCTGCAATGGGTGTACACTTTTCCACTCCTCAACGGTGTTATTCTAGGAACCAGAGAAGTGGGAAGCTATGGTTCAAAAAGTCCCAAGGATCTTTCCACAACTCACATGGCAAGTACTCCCCCGGAGGCAGAGGGGGAGTTACGATGGAAGACACCATGCTTGAGGCAGAGGTGGCCCATAAAATCAAGGTTCCACTGATTCTTTCCCTAGTAACTCTTATCAGTGCTCCTGAATGGAGGCCTGATTGCCGTCCTCTGGAGGCAGTTGGGGATGATTCTCTCTTCACATGCCTGCATGGTTAAAGATAACAACTGCCTGCCTAGTTAAAGATAAAAACGGACAATTGGGTGCAGAGGATGATAGCCAGAGGTTACAATATCCCATTTTCACAAAGACCCAAACAATCAAAAAGAATCCCAGATGTTCCACGCAGTCACAGAGATGCAGCAGTATTAGAAATTCTAAAACTGCTCGACAAAAGAGTTATCCAAGCAGTCCCACCAGACCAAGTGGGATCTGGAGTTTACTGAAGATTCTTTTTAGTGCCAAAGAACACAAAGGACTGGAGACCGATTCTGGATCTCAGTATGTTGAACAAGTCAGTTCAACAAACCAAATTCCATATGCTTAAGGTTCAGTCTGTGCTTCCGTTCTTAAGAAAAGTCAGTTAGATGTGCTCAAAAGATCTTCAGGATGCGTATTATTACATAAAAATGGACAAGCGCTCCAGAAGATTCCGGCGCTTCTGGCTGGAGCCAGTCATTATCAGTTCAGAGCCCTGACCTTTGGTCTCACCACAGCCCCCAGGGTGTTCACCAAATGCATAGCAGTGGTAGCAGCTCACTTCAGACTGCAGAGATTCTGTGTGTTTCCATACCTAGACGACTACCTTATTACCATTCCCACCAGGCATCTACTGTTGCAGGCAAGATACTACATTCTTTTAACTCATTCCTCGCTAGGAATCACTATAAACTATGAAAAATCCCATCTAGAACCAACACGGCAGTTGAAGTTCATAGGAGCAGTGCTAAACACAAACATCGGCATAGAGTCTCTTCCTCGAGAAAGGCTTCAAAGAATAAAATTGCAAGTCAAGTCAGATTATTTGCAGCAAAAAGGTGACTGCAAGACTACTGCTGCAAACTCTAGGATCAATGTCAGCCTCCATCACTTTAGTGCCCCTTGCAAAATATCACACGCAGATTCTTCAGTGGCTCATGGCTTCCTGAAAGACCTGAATGGGTGGCTTCACTTCAACAAAATTTTGTTAGGCAGACCCTTTGTCCTTCATCAATCGCAAGCCATAGTGACAGCGGATGCATCCCAGATTGGGGGGGGGGGCATTATCTGGGAAAAACAATCCAAGGCACCTAGTCCCAGCTAGAAGCCAATTTGCACATTGGCATTCTAGACATAAGGGCAATGCTTTCAGCATTGTGAGCATTCCAAGAAACCCTTCCCTTGGGAACGATTGCAATTCAAACAGACAACATGTCAATAGTCTGCTACATCAACAAGCAAGGGGAAACCAAATCTTACCCTCTTTGTAGAGAAGCACTCAGAGTATGGCAATGGGCGATTTGATCCGACTGGTTTCTCACTGCAGTGCACATTCCAGAGAAGTCCAACATGACTGTGGACAAATTGAGTAGGAGCATTCTAATACCTCTTGTGTGGTCTCTCAATCCTTTAGTGGCAGAAAGGATATTCAGCTAATGGGACCAGCCCTATTGCAAGCTCTTTGATTCCCTCTGAACAACAAGTGCAGCAGCCACTTTGCCCTGATCCCCCCTCTGGGGGAGTCACTGAGAGATGCTGTCCTTCACGATTGAACCCCAGTCTATTGTATGCCTTTCCCTCGATTCCTCTCATATCCCAGTTTCTAAAGAAAGCCAACAGGTCGAAAAACAAGATAATTCTTATTGCCCCATTTTGACCTCAACAGATACAGTTTCCCTTTCTTTGGCCTCATCTAATTTGGAAGCCTTAGATGCTGGATCCAGCTCCAGACCTATTGTCCCATCTGGATGGACTGTTTCATTTGAATCTTAAAAATCTCAGTTCACTGCCTGGCTTCTCCAGTTCCAATGATAGCTAGGCATTCTACTCTTACTTCCCCAGTTCAACAGATTGTTTAGCCTCCCACAAACTTCCACTAGACGATTGTACTTCACCAAGTGGCAAAAAATTTCAAAATGGGCTACAAAGAGTAACCTCGATCCATATTCTGCACCACTCTGTAGGGTCCTAGAGTTTTTGGCATTGCTTTTTGAAGCAGGAGCATCTTCCTTGACTATACAAGTGCATCTAGCTGCAATTTCAAACTTTCATAATGGTCTAAATGAGAAAACGCTAATGTCCCACAAACTTTGTAAGGGTTTTCTGAAAGGAACTTTAATGTTCAGACCCCCATACAAAGACCCTTCTGCACCGTGGGACTTGAATCTGATACTTCAGTATGTACTTAATTCCCCATTTGAACCATCCACAAATCGCGATTTGAAGTATTTATCCTGGAAAACCTTATTTTTGATTGCTATTACTTCTGCTAGGAGGATATCTGAGCTGCAAGCCTTGTCTTGCAAACCTCCTTACCTAATTTTCCATAAAAACGGGGTCTCCTTGCAAACAAATCCTTCTTTTCCACCAAAGATCGTGTCTGAAATCAATATCAACTAGGCTATACAACTTACAGTTTTCTTCCCCAACATCTCAAACAAGGGTGAATTTTGTCTGCATTTACTAGATGTGCATAAATAATTGCATGTTTACCTTCACAGAACAAAGGAAATCGAAAATCTGATCATTTGTTTTTTTCTTTCTCTTTTGCTGCTATTGAAAAACCAGTTTCTATGGTTACTCTGGCTAAATGGCTTAAGGACTGTATAACTTTTATTTATAACAAAAGGAAAATGCAACTAGCAAGACCTGTTAAAGCACATTCAATAAGGGCAGTAGCCGCTTCTGCAGTCTTTTATTCCAAAGTTTCTATAGACGATATATGTGCAGCGGCTACCTGGGCATCCCTGCATACCTTTGTTACTCATTACAAGCTGGATCTGGTCTCTAAGGGATGAGCATCATTTGGCTCGATGGTGCTCAGGAATATTCTTCCGTGAGACCTCCCAAGATTTAGGTAACTGGAGACTTTGTCCCACAGTCAAGGATTAAGTGAAGATTGACAACATCTGCCAGTCAAAAGGGCTTCACCTTTCACACCCAGTAAAAGCCCATTCTACTAGAGTGGTGGCAACTTCTGCAGTTTTTCATGCCAGAGCTTTTTTAGATGGCATTTGTGCAGCAGCCACATGATCTTCTTCTCATACCTTTATCACTCATTACAAATTAGATCAGGTCTCCGGGAGACTGACATCCTTCATTTCAATGGTGCTTAGGAATAATCTTCTGTGAGACCTCCCAAGATTCAGATAGCTGGGGACTCTGTCCCACAGTCAAGGATTATGTAGATTGACAACATCATATAAACTTCCATCCCATCAGTCAGACGAGCCTTATCTGCAAGGCCATGGAGCTTATTATTATGGAACTTATAAACAAAGACATTGGCAACTTTCAAACACTGGACCCCACCCAGTTTGGGTTCGTGAAGGGCCGATCTTGTCTCCTGAACCTGATTGACTTCTTCAAATCAGTCTCCAGAGCCATGGACAAGGGTAAGGTGGTTCACACAGCCTATCTAGACCTTGCCAAGGCCTTTGACACCATCCCCCACTCTGGAATCATAGATAAACTTACTAAGCTGGGCATTAATCCCTACGTCGCCCAATGGGTTGCTAACTAGCTTACTGATAGAACCCACACTGTGAAAGTAGCCAACTCCAAATCCAGCTCCAGACAAGTGACAAGTGGAGTATCTCAGGGTTCAGTCCTGGGACTGCTCTTGTTTGGCATCTACTTCTCTGAAGTACAGGCCAACACTAAGGGACTCTGGCTAACAAAATTCGCAGATGACTGAAAACTGGGAGCCATTATTGAATCCCCAAATGATGTGGATACTCTACAAAAGGGCCTTACGGAAACAGATGTTTGGTGCCCGAGCCATGGGCTCAAGCTCAATGCCAAGAAATGTATGGTTATCCCCTTTGGGAAAAAACATGTATCCGTGAATTACAATATAGGTGGCAGTACACTAAACACCGAAAGTGTGATAAGAGACTTAGGGACACAGGTGGACAGTGGTCTCACCTTCGATAACCACATCGCCACAACAGTCAGGAAATCCTTCTGTGTGGCACACCTCATCACTAAGGGCTTTTCATCCAGAAAAAAGGAGGTCATTTTCCCACTGTACTCATCCCCCATTAGAGCCGTTATAGAATACAATGCCCCATTTGGTATGTACCTCTCAAGACATCTGCAACAACTGGAAAGGCCACAGAAATACCTCACTAAAAGAATCACAGGCCTAAAGCAGATGCCCTATGCTGACCGCCTTAAAAAACTCCAGCTATACTCTGTCGCATATCGTCTACTCAGAGGCAATCTCTGCTTAACATACAAGGCCATGTAAAACCCAGAGCTGTTGGACATGCTACACTTAAAGAAATCCCAATCCCTCAGAGCCACACGTTCCAGGGATCTAAACCTTGTCATCACAATAAACAAAACATGTTGGAGGGATAGGTTCCTAACCCAGAGACTCCCCAGACTCTGGAATAGATTGCCCATACATGTCAAGCAGAGTGCCTCTTTGGCCCTCTTCAAAAGGAACCTTGATGATTGGATGGGAGAAAGGAAATTCACCCCGGGGATCATGTCAGTTGCCCTGCTAGACAGGGATCCAGGGAAGTAAATAGTGTGGGAAGAAATAGCCAGGGAATTGTTATGGCTAGGCTTGTATAGGCCCTAGGGCTGATAGCCTAGTACCAGCCTATGAAGAAGTTATGTCTTACCATAACGTTCCATCTGTGTTGTCGATCTTCACTACTCCTTAAAATCCCCATCCACCTTCCCCCAGCCCTTCGGTGTCTTGGTGGAACAGATCTATGAATACAGATATGGTCTCTGGTCTGTTATTTCCTGTCTGTCGCTATTTTATGCAAACTCAATCTGAGGTAGTCCTGTGAGGAGCATTATGGATAGAGCTAAGCTCGAGAGTTTTTGGAGGGTGCAAGCTGGAATAACAGCCAAGTCGGTTCCGAGATACGGAACCAAACCCACAGTCAAAGATTAGTGAAGATCGACAACACCAGTGGAACATTATGGTAAGACATAACTTCTTTTTTCTTAATATCAAGTGAAGTTTTGGTTTAATTTTGTCTATTCATCACTGTAGATTAACATTCACTGAATTTGTGATATCTGACTTCATAATCTTTTCCCCATTGCAATTTATGTTTGTGTGTGTCTCTCCCTCTCTGTCTCTCTCTTTCTCTCTCTCTGAAAGTTCGAAAAAGAAATTAAAGAAAAATAAAAACGAAAACAATTTTTTTACATTTTTGCACCCCCACACCCCTGCTAAATATACCAACTTCAAGATCACACTATAGTAAGGAAAATTGCAAATTTCCTGTTCCGAGCTGTACGGCAGTCTCCATTCAAAATGTTTGAAGTTTCAAAACTTCGATCTTATGTTCTTGGTCTTTTGAAGTTCGAAGTTTTCAATATATATATATATATATATATATATATATATATAGAGAGAGAGAGAGAGAGAGAGATAAATACGTATCTTTGTGTAAATCTGTATATGTTGATAGATAGCAAGGTAGATAGATATTCATATGTACTCACACACACACACACACACATATATATATATATATATATATATATATATATTCAAATGTAAATATGTTAAATAGTGATTTCTAGTCTGTTGCTGTGCACTAGGGGGGATAAGGGAGAAGAAATGCAAGCCACTGCTGAGGCTAATATATATATATATATATATATATATATATGTATATATATATATATATATATATATATATATATATATATATATATATGTATATATACATATATGCTTGGGGGAAGCATGATAGAAGGTAGATGCAGAGCCTTTAGGCAGGAGAATGATAAAGAAGCTAAAAGCCCTCCACTCTTCCAACAGAATACTAGTACAAACTACTAAAGCTCACAGCTCAGCTGGTGAATCACTATTCTCCAACTCTGCTGGTAAAAACTCGAACTTACTTCCTGCTGAACTTACTACTCTGCCCTCCTTACCCCAATTCAAAATATCCCTAAAGAAATACCTAAAAATGCACTGGATTTCTCCATGCACAAACCCTGACTAACCCTACTCAAACAGAAACTATATATGAGAACCTAGCTACAAGTATAAAACTCTGATCCTTAAATTGGTCAGAATTAATTTCTCTCACCTGCTGGTAAGATTTGAAATAAGGTTTATAGCATGTATGTTAGCTACCTTAAGGCTGTATGTTTCCCGTTTTCAGATATAATATCTAACTATCTCCTCCTCAACTACCTTAAGGCTAAATGTTTCCCCTTCTCAGATGTAATCTCCAACTATTTACTCCTTACCTATTAACTTCCATCCATTTCCTGTCTGTACTTCAGAAAAACATGCAATTGTGTGTATATAGCATTAAACAAATATCTATGTTGTTAAAATACAAAACAAGAATTTCACTGTAATTATACTTGTTTATGTATATTTGGAGCTTTTCTCCCCAGGCCTCCGCTGAAAATGGGCATGTATCCAGTCGGACTTTCCCAGTTGACAGATGTAAAATAAATAAATAAAATAGCAAGAGTTAATGTCCTTCATTTGATCCCTTTTTCCAGTATTTCCCACATATTAAGTAAGGTAGCATCTATAAGACCTAAGCGAGTCAGATCAAATCAGTGTCCTGATTTTCAAAAAGAACTACAGCTTATGAAAAACAGGGCAAACCATGGAGATCCTGGAAACGAATTAATTCTGCCAACAACCAACAGACACACAACTTAAAAATGCCAAAAATTAGGTCTGATAAAAGAAATTACTATATGAAACTACAGTCGGCCATTCAGAACCCTCCAAAGTTATTCGGGTCTTCCATTAACCAACATTTACACCCAGCCCACAATATCCAGCCAACCTCCACCATAGTTGCTCAAGGAGACTGCTTTGCTAATTGATTTAACTCGCACTTTAATTCTGTTGCCTCTCTTATAAACCCAGAAACCTCTAAAAATAGTACAACACCTCCAGACCCCTCAATTCTCAAACTCCAACATGATTCTATCTCAACTATCAGTACGTTACTTAAAACCCTGGAATATCCACCATTATCACCCCTGACAACTTACCAGCTGAATGTATGAAAATTGCTGCTGATTTTTTGGAATACCCTGTATCCAACTTAATAAACTGCAGCATCCAGCAAAGCTATGTACCCACACTGTGGAAAAAATCTTACATGCTACCCTTACATAAGCATGGAAACTCCACTGACCTTTCCAGTTACAGGCCAATAGCCATCTTATCTCCTCTGTCTAAAATACTTGAGAAATATATCCATATATTACTAAGAGCTCTCTACTATCCCTCCACACAGCACAGTTTCCACCGTACAACAGCACGACCACTGCCCTATTAAACTTCTTAACTGCCATCAAACCAAATTAGGAACAAAAAATAACCTAGTCTGTTCTGTATTTCTTGATCTGTCCAAAACTTTTGATGTTGTATTACCCACAAAATTGCTAGACAGTCTTTTTTTTTTTAGTTTCTGAGAACTCTCACTCTTGCTTTAACAGTTGCCACTTAAACAGACAACAAGATATAAAGTAGCAAAAGTACATCTTTTCCTTTCTCACAGTAAATGTAGGCATCCCTCAAGGCTCAATATTAGATTCATTATTTTTCAATATTCATAAATGATCTGCACTTAGCAACCAGACATGCTGTCATCATCAACCGATATGCAGATAATTTTACAATTATCTGCTTTGCCAACACCATGACTAAATCATAATACAAACAAGAAGCTCTCTCACACATTGAGACTTAGCTGACTGACTCACAACTTCTTTTAAATCCCAAATAATCCAAACTGAGATTGTTCATCCTAAAGCAACTATCTTACTTCAAAAACTCCTTTTCGACTCTCTCCTCCAGCAAACTAAGATATAACTAATAACTCATACCAAGCTACTTAAAATAGTCATTGATTGACGAAAACCTGAAATTTGGCCACTACATAAAACAGGCTGTAAAGAAAACCCATCAAAAACCAGGAGCCCTTCATAGAGCCCACGTCATACCTAACAGACAATACTAAGAGAGACAACACCTCATCTCTTCTCATTCCTACACCCCTATGATACAGCTCCACTACTTACTAACCTGCAAGCCACCCCCCACTCCTTACTTGAGCAGTGCTATAATAAAATTTGCAAATTTTGCTACCAGTCATCACTATAGAATGTACAACTGCATTGCTCTAAAGTAACTTCATTGGCTAGAATTAAGACATTACTTTGCTCTCAGGTTGTCACAACCCTGTTTTCACATGGACTGTTAGCTATATTGTAAATACTTACATTAGCTATATTGTAAATACTTCCACTGGCTGAAATGTGTATTATGGAATTTCTCATGATGTGTCTTACTTCTGTATAAATTATAAATTGTCTGTATGCTGAACTTACCTATATATGTTAAAACACACCTTGCCTTATGTAATAACTGCCTAACATGATCTTGTCATGCTCAAGGGATCTCTTGCTTTTGTATAAACTGTAAATATCTGTGTGTTGTGTTTACTTATGTGGAGATTTTCTCCCTGGGCTTTTGTTGAAAAAGGACCTGTGCCCATTTGGACTTTCCCGGTCAACAACTGTAAAATAAAATAAAATAATACATAATAAGCTCATATGTGCACCTGACAAATGCCCAAGTCTAAATAATATTTTCTTGCTCTATGGCCCCCATAGATCACTATGCTGTGTTAACAAAATTATAACTAACTGTAACCAAATCAAACAGTACTGTTATGGGGACTCCTTATATTCCTCCTTTCTCTCTGAACTATGGGATTCTTTGCCTCATTCTCTGAGTATTCAAAAGTCTTTCAAACTGCAGCTAAAGGATTACCTAAAGTACACTTGGCTATGCTCAGTAACCACTCCAGAATAGTACTGATGTGATGCTGTCCTTTTCATTCTTCCTCAAGCCATGGTTTCGGAACTGATCCTCAGATCTGACTCTGCTGCATATTCCAGACTTCAGATCCAATTCTCGAGCTCCTCCCTCTACTCATAATGCCCTAGTCCATCCCCATTACCTTTAATCTCATTTGCTGCCATTGTGCTCAGATGCAGGTTCCTCTCTCGAGCTGTTATATATTGAATATTTAAGTTATTTTTTTCCCTATGAAATATTTCTCTTCTTCCCTCTCAACTCTCACTGGTGTTAGGTCTGCTGTTATTTTTTACATATAATACATCTATCTCTCTACCATAGCTAGTATTCTGCTTACCTTTTTAATTAAGGTAGTTCTTTTATATTACCATCGTTGTTAATTATCTCTTTCATTCGTTTTTTTTTTAATACCTCTTTTCTCTTCACTGTATTGTTTTATTACCCTAGTGGCTTTTCTGTTGGTGTCCATTGCCATTGTATCAACAGGCTTCAAAAAATGTACTTCCTGTGAGCATACAATTCCTAATTTAGATACCCACAAAGAGTGTGTTTATTGCATCAGAGCCAGTCACCTGAATCCAAACTGTTCAGTTTGTTCAACCTTTAATCAAGGAACTTGGCTGATTGTCACAAAAAAATAATATTAAAGGGACTTCTTACTGCTACATCTTCAGGGGTTCAACCCCCCTCTAAAATTGCTAAATCCACTCTGTCAGATCAGAGAAAACACTTCCCACTGAAGTACCCTGGGCTTCATCGGAGCCTCGTTTCAAAAGCCGTAAGATCTTGGATCCGACTGTGTCAGATCCTAAGACCCGACCTTCGGATCCAAAACCTTCTGACCCAAAATCTTTGGCTCCAGTAGTTAAATCTGCAAGTCCAATGGCACCATCTTTGGAACCTAGTTCCTCTGATCCGAAACCTGGCACCTCACAAAGTGGTTGTACAGTAAAATATACTATTAAACTCATATCTCCTACTCTGCGATCCCCTTTGTTGCAGACACCTAAGAGAGATTCCAGACCTATATCCACTACATCCTCCAGAAGTTTATCAGAAGCAGATGTGGACAGGATGATGTGAAAATCAGACCACGGATCCAGATGGGGGTCATACTGGCCCCGTCCCTTATCGGGTCCGTGAGCCTTCCTGCTTCATTCCACACTATTCTCACTCCTCCTCCTGTCTAGTTGTTCCAGAGTTGTATCCGAAGAAGATTTCTTCTTTGGATCAGATAACATCCCTGACTGGTTGCGCTCATATACTGTCGGATCAAAACGGGTCCTGTATCTGAGGTGTCAGAGTCTGATCTGTAGGACTGGGGTTGACAACAATGTTGTCAGATCCATCTCTGCCCCTCTGAGCCTTGGCTGTAGACAGTTTGGGTCCGGTTCCATCCTCAAAGCACAGATCCAAGGGCAGTCGAAATCTGCCTGTGCTGGGAGCTTTGGCTCCAGGTCAGTTGATTGAGGTCTCCCCACATCCATCTGCCATTTGAGGTTGTGGAAGGGGCTTTTTCTCTATCCAGAGAACCACCTTCCTATTTTCTGGATCTTATCTCTTTCCCTCATGTGTTCCAAGCTCTGAGTTAATCAGACCTACTCTACAGGGACAGTCAGTTCCAACAAGTGTTCAATCAGTTCCGGTAGAGAAACTCCCCCTCCCTTCCAATACTTTCCGTGAACATTCCCCAGAGGAAATGCATCAGAAGAGAACGTGCAAGAAGAGGCACATAGATTCCCCACTGGGGTCTGTCACAGAGGATACAGATTTTTATGAAGGAGAAGCGTCACCCAGATCACTACTGGATGACATCTCCTTCGAAGTCCTTAGACAAAAAGATGGCTGGTCTTCCGAAAATCCCCCTCTGGAAGACTCTGTATTTTTGGAAGCATTTGGTTCTGGCCTCTCTACATCTTGGATTATCCCCCCCCCCCCCGTGGCTGGCCTCATTTATTTTGTTTCCTGCTGGGCTTGGAAGGAGCTGGATACCATCAAACCTATTTCATATACACCTGATAAATTCTTAGCCCTTCTGAAAGACAGACCCCACTAGATCAAAGGAGTCCCAGTTGATGTTATGATGGTGGTGGCCGACATCAAGAAAGAGCTAGCAGAACAAAGCTCTTCTGTCTGTCTGTCTGTCGAAAAAGGGAATCTAGATGGTTGGAGGCAAGTCTTTGCCTCAGCGACTTTTGCCTTGAGATCTCTAAACTGCCTGGCACACTTCACTACACTTCAGAGAGATTTGACCAAATACCTATCAAATACTGTTTCAGTGTCCATGTTTGCAGAGGATTTCAAAAGAATGTCCTCGCAGCTTGCCACTCTCTTGTCCATATCAAACTCTTCAATGAGGTTGACTTCTCACACAGTTAAAGGCACCTCACGAGCAGCTGGTTTAGGCATTGCCATAAGGAGACATGCCTGAATGCAGCTATGTGACTTTGCAGGGCCTTTTAAGACATCCCTTATCAATGCCCCATTCGATGGCACATCCTTATTTGGGTGTCAGTAAAAGAGATGTTTACCTGCAGCAAACAGGATGTAAAGACTCTCTCTGCTATGGGAGTCAAATTTTCTACCCCTCAACAAACCCCCTCCAGGAATCAGGTAAGAAAATTTGGTTCTGAAAATCTCAGGGACCTTTCCAAGACCTCCACAGTGATAATTCCTCCAGAGGCAGAGGAGGAAATTCTAATGGAAGATGTCACCCTAGAGGCAGAGCAGGCCCACAGAACCAGGGTTTCCAGGATTCCCTTTCAGACAGACCCTCACAGCGCTCCTGAAGGGCTGCCCGACTGTCCACCTCTGGAGGCAGTCGGGGACAATTGTCTTTGCATCCAGACACTTGGGCAAATGTAACAGAAGACTCATGGGTGCTAAGAATAATATCCAGATGTTATTACATACCATTTTTCAACTTTCTTCCTGCAAAGGACTGAAGCTTCCTGGCATTCCACACAGTCAGAGGAACATAATTCACTATAGCTAAATGGATTACAGATTGTATTTCTTGGATCTGTTCTCAACAAGATATGACCTTACCCAAACCTCCCATGGCGTATTCAGCCAGATCCATGGTTGCTTCATCTACTTTTTGGCCAAAAACATCTATTGATAATATTTGCGCTGCAGCCACATGGACCAGTGCTCATACCTTTGTTGCTCATTGCAAATTGGATATTATTTCTAGAAACAAAGCCGCCTTTGTTTCAGTGGTACTCCGGAATATCCCTTCCATGAGGGACACCCAAAATCAAGATAGCAGGGGACTCTGTCTCATGGGCTGAGGAAGAATGTAAAGGACAGCATCAGATTTAAAGATTATGTACTCACCATAACTACTCATCTGTGTTGTCCATTTTCATTCTTCCTCAACTTCCCTCCCATCCATTCCCCCATCCTTCATGTTTCTGGAGAGGCCTGTAGGATTGTGTTTTGGAAAATACAGTTCCTGGTTTTGAGCCCTTCCTTTTGTCTGTCACCCTTTTCCAGTCTCTGTTTAGGTGTAGGGGCTAATGGCAGCAGACTTAGTCTGAGGTAATAGGGATGGACTAGGCCATTATAGGTTAGTGGGAGGAGCTCAAGAGCTGGATCCAGAGTCTGAAATATATTGCTGAGTCAGATCTGAGGATCAGATCCAAACCCATGGGTTGAAGAAGAATGAAAATGGACAGCACAGATGCCTAGTTATGGTGTGTACATTACGTTTAATGGTCTTTACTTTCACTTTCTCCACACTTCTCTGCTTACTAACAAACTTTCAAATTTCCTTTGAACAGAAACTCTTGTGGAGTAATTGCACTTAATAACACAAAATAAAATTCATCTTTGAATTTGCACAGTTTCTTCAAATTAACTTTAGCAGTTTAGTGGAAAGCATTTTTAGCAACTTAACTATCTGTCTGACTGTAAATAGTTACACTGAACTGTCCTCTTTCTGCATTTTTAAACCTTACTAAATTTTAATCTTAACGAATTTATTTTGACTTAACTGTACTATTATCTGTTCTTCTGAAATGGGTACTTATCATTGCTCTAGCCTTATTTTATGAGGGACCTTTCTCCCAAGGCCTCTGATGAAAAGGGGAGGATTACCTACTCAATTGGATCACCCTGGTAAGCAAACAAATAATAAGTAAGGAAGGTATCTTGCCAGGGATACCATGTGCCTGGTCAGTAAACCAAGGCCAGGGCATCTTCCTCTCATGCCATATGTCCTTCCAGTGACCTACGTAAATAGAAGCATGCTGTTTCATAGGGGTGCGAAGTTCCTCAGAACTTTCTTGCCACCAAACAGAGAAGAAAGACTACATCTGAGACTACATCTGTCTATTTGGCCTGTCCGCTGTACTGCCTGTGCCATTTCCATTACAAGTGGACAGATAAGTTTCGCCTTTGGGGACCCTTCCTGTCTTCACTAATATTTTGACAGAAATTTTTGCTTTTCATGTCAGTTAAGAGAGGTATATGTGACTGATGTAGGCAGATTCCTTATATAGACTAGCATACTAAATGCATTTTTTGCCTTGGCCCTAATTACAATGTTAGGGAGTGTTCTGTGGATCCTCTTCTATCCATAATTCCCTCTAGTCTCCAAAATACCTCAGATCTCGTTTGCTGCTTCATGTAGTTAGTTTCTCTTAAAATGTATTTGGAAGTTAGCATGAAGTAGAATGACTTTTGAATCTTCCTTACCAGATGTCACTCAACAGCTGAGAAAGAAACTGAGGAAGTCTAAACCTTTGAAGGTTTCATTTGTCTCGTCGGACCTGGATGTGTCTGTTGTGGCACATGATGAATCCTCAGAATGCCAGGTTTCTACAGCTGCTTCAGCTGTCACAAGCCTGTCAGAGGCCAACAAGGCATAGCACTGACAGCACTTATTGTACAACTGATCAGATGGCTGACTAGGCCATGAAAGCAGAACCTTGGATGATAATTTGTAGAGATTTGAGAACATACCACACATCCTTGTCTGTGAGGAAGTACTACGTATTCTGAAAAACATCAAAGGTTTGACTTTGTGCAGAAGGCAGTCGGAGTGTAAAAGAGAAGCCTGTTTTCCTGATAAAAGTTGCTTGTACGAAATGGACTCGTATACAGGAGAGCTAAAGAAATTCTACAAGTTGCCACACACCTTTTGTAATATGCCAGCAATGCCTAGTCAAGGGATACAGGCACTTGAAGGACTGAGGAACTGTTTCTTCATTTTGCCAAAGAAAATTGCCTACTTGGTACTGCTGCACTTGTTTTGCTCTGAAAAATCTCACTGAGAAAAAGACTATTTGTTTTTGTACTGAAGCAGCTTTTTTTTTTTTTTATGTTTGAACTTTTTTATCAGTAAAGTTTTACTTACTACTGAAATCTACAGGCTCTGTATATTATGAGCAATAAAACCACAAGAAGTATCAAAAGAGGTTGAGAGTGTTTTCACAAAACTTTTGATCCCTGCTATTGAATATTACCTAGAAAATGCAGGAATTGTGCTACTGCAGTTCTGAACCTTGATCAAGATTCATTGTGGTGTTCCTTTCTAATATAACCTGAGAGTGAAAAGAGACTTTACTGTGAAAAGGCAGTAATAACAGAAATTGACCTTATTAACTGTGTACATATTTACAACTATCTTTATGCTGGCTGCAGGGCACTGTGTTCAGCTTCAAAATGGAGGAAGTTAAGCATTTATGAAGTTTGCCATAGCAACTGATGAGCGTCTGAAGAAATAGGCAGAAAATAGTGCAGCTGCTACTGTAACTTCAAATGAACTAATAAGACTTGCTGAAGTTAATGCAGCCTTACAGGAAAGGTCAGACACAACTCAGTTTGCAACAAGCTAGTGATCTGATATTGTCTTTTTTCGTCCGATTCAGCTTCCAGGTTATTGAATCTGATATTGTCACCCTGTTAGATCCAGGGCGCTGACTTCTCCCCTACCCATAGTTCCCTCTATTCACCAAAATACCCCAGATCACATTTGCTGCTTCAAGAGTTCTGATCTTCTGTCGTCAGATAGGTGCTATCTCTCTGTATTATTGCTTTAGGGTTATCTCTGGGGTTTAATCCCTTTCCCCTTTTGATATAAAAAAATCTCAGGAGGTTTCTTGGAGCACTTTATTATTATCTGTCTTTAGTAGGAGTACTACTGAAGTCGATCTAGTATACTTTTCTGTGTAGTACTGAATTTCTTTTTTGGTGATTTATTGTCTTGTGTTGTGGATTCTGTTATGGTGGATAAGGACTTAGGATTTATGAAGTGTTCAGCTTGTGGGCACAAAATTCATCCACAGGGCCACCACTCCTTGTGTGTGTACTGTCTAGGTGTGGCACATCTGTACTCTGATTCTGAGATTTGTGTGTCCTTTGGCTTCTGAGCTTTCCAAGTTCTCAGGGACAAACTGGTCCTTAAGGGCCTTCTTCCTATCCAAGTGGGAATGTCAGCAACCTTCAGTTTCATCTGAGATGACTTCTCTGGTCAAGAAAGCTGAGAAACCAAAGTAATCAAAGGAGAAAGAGAATAAAAAGATATTAAGGAAAACTGTAGAGAAGGATTTTGAAAAGAGTCCCAGAAAATGTTCTTGGATCTGGCCAAAGTTTTGGGGTCTGGTTCCTAAGACTTGTAAGCGTTTGGATCTGGCAACCTTTTGGATCCATTCGCCAATGCCTCATCCACGCATCTCACCAGAGTCTGTGAGTTCTTGGCTCCATTCACCATTTCTACAAGACAGATGTCCCTCTTGCCCACCTTCAGTGGCTTCATCACTGAGGTTGTACCATTCTACATGAGCCTTACTGAAGCTTCCTTCAGATGCAGGTTCAACTGTGGGTCATCCCGGTGACGTCCCCTATGGGCTTACCGGGTTTGGCCCTTCCGTCCCTACATTGGTGTCTCTAATTCCAATCTGGCCTTCAGATCCGAAGCTCACAGATCTGAGCTTCAACAAAGCACCTATGTTGGAGCCAATAGTCCTGTCAACATTGACTCTGATGGTATCCCTTACTCACTTGACACTGATTTGTAGGATCAGGATGAGTCTCTGAGCTGAAGCTTCAGATCCGAGACTCAAGGATCTGGGTCAACTCCAAAATCATTGGAGCCATTTTGCATTCTTGATGTCTTGACTCTTGATAGCTCTGGCTCCATTGTCTGCCTTGGAGACAAGACGAGTTGGAGCAGAGATTGCTACTCATGTCTCTCTTTCAGATCAGAGAAGTGCTTCTTCAACACTTATGTCTTCTGCTTTCTAGACTTTTAAAAGGGCTCTTTCTAGACTGAGAGAAAAGATGTCTCTGCCATACTTTTTTGTATCCCGAATCTCACTGGATACAGTGTGTGAGCTCCTCCATCCTGATCAACTGGGACAGTTAGCCTCTTTTAGCTTTGAGGATGCTTGCCATGCAAGTTCCCAGTCTAATTTTAACCTTCCCAGAAATCAGGCATGTAAAAAAAAAAAGACATTTGCACTCCTCCTGAAGTCGGTCACAGAAGACACAGACTTGGACCACCTGTTGAATTCTGGGGGGGGGGAGGCACTTAGAGATCTAACATTTTAAGCTTAGCCAGTTTCCCTTTTGGTGCATGAATTAACATTTCCTGATTAGTCTTACCTATCCCATGATGGCTAATTGTATATTAGCCCTAGTGAGAATAACTTTGATCATACCACAGATAATTTGAGGAGACCCATGTAAGGGATGCAGCATTTAGGAACTACTTCTATCTATTAGTGGCACGAGGGGCAATCCTGGAGTACATTTTCTATTACCCATCCTTAGATCCAAGTTGCATTTGAATATGAACAGAGATGAGCTTTGTTTTACTTGAATGTGTAGTTTATTCTGGAACAGTGGTAGCCTCTGTGATATATATCCATCTCTCCACAACATTCAGTTTAAATACCTGGACTGAGTATTTCTGATACCATTTGACTTGCTGATGTTCAGTAGGTCCATCAGTATTAGGTGGGAGGAGGCCTTGTATGCCAGACACAGGTCACCTCTAAGCACTCTGTAAGATACTGAATATAGTGATAAATGTATGAGGTGGTTCACGCAAGACCAATTGTTTAAGACTTGTATCCTTTTAGTAAGGTATCTCTGTGGATATTCCAATTGTTGCATAGGTCTGGACATATACATGGCAAAGTGAGCATTATACAAAATGATTGACCCTAATGATGGCTTTGAAAAGGGGGACAATAACATCTCTAGATCTAGTCACAATCAATTTGTTTATAAGCTGTGCAATATAGAAAGACTTTGACTCTGGCACATGTTGTTCAAAAGTTAGATCACTGTACACACAGGTTCCCAAATGCCAAACAACTTGGTCACTTCTCAGGGGGTATTGTCAATTTGGCAGTTCCCTGGAGTAGATAACTTCCCAAAGGATATGATAATGTATTTTTTTGAGTTTAGTTTCAATTCATGATTCTGGCACCAGTTATTGTTTGGGACAAACCCTCCTGCATGATGGTTAAGTCATTTGGGGATTCATTAACTGCTCCAAGCTTGCAGTCATCTCAGACTTAGTCGGTCAAACCACTTTGGGTATTTCCTTGTACTTTTGAGATGCATATGCCAAACATAAAAAGTTTCAGCATCGAACCCTGGGGGAATCCATTGGTGACTGGTCTCTTTGTAGAGGTAACTTGAGGTCCACAATCCACAGAACTGCACTGACATGTTCAACAATATGACAGTTATTAATTTTTAAAATAACAGTGAAAACCATAAACTATCAGAAGCTGGAATGAAACAACAGTGTCAGTTGTAAAAAATAATACGCGCTTTCTTTCCTTTATTGTCAAACACAGAAAGAAAGTGCTTATTATTTTTTACAACTGACACTTAGTTGTTTCATGCCAACTTCTAATCATTTTATAGTAAATAACAGTGCAAAATACCAGAGCTGGATCATGGTTAAATGGCACCCTAGGCAGGGGAATAGATTGCCCCCCCCCCCACTAGAGCATCCCCACCTGCAGCAACCTCCTACCACTCCAGCAGCAGCCCACTCTCCAGCGGGTCTATATTATATCCTCGAACACTTAAAAAAGCGAACGCTGATTGATCGATCTAATTTAAGCGAAAGCTTACAATCTCGAACTGTCAGATCAGCGATTTTTTTCCCAGGGAAAAAAATTGCTGATCCAAAACACATACACACAACACAAGCACACCAAACAAACAGAAATCCACACACATACACCTAAAATCTGATACCTAACCCTACACTAAACTATGCACACACCACTATCTACCCACTTACCTTAACCCAAACCCTAACCCTAAGGTCCGTCACTATCACACACTCACCTCACCCGCTCCCTAACCCTCACTCATTTAAATCCATCCTAACCCTCATGTCCACTCAATCGCACACACACCTAACCCGAGCCCTAACCCTAACTCACTTAAATCACCCTAACACTCACATCCACACAATCGCACACTTACCTGAATCCGACCAGTAACTTTCCACCATAACACTGAAAATACCGAAGCAACAGAAACCGACAACCGAATTCTTTCCCTAGGAAAAAATGTGAGTTTCTGCTGCTTTGATATTTTGCAGTTTCGTGAAAATAAGTTAGATCAATCAGCGTTCGCTTTTTTAAGCGTTCGAGGATATAATATAGACCCCCTCCAGCCACTCCATTGTTCCATTACTTGGCTATTTCTCCTCAATTACCATGAACACCATTCAAACCTGTCAGTGTGCATACTGTTTTCTTATTTACTTAAGCAGTGATTAAAGATAACTGAAATAAAATAGCACAAACACTGATTGAAATGTGTTAAACAAGCAATACAGTATCGCAGTGAAAACAGACTTAGCATGAGTAGTAAACTTCTCTGCCCTTAAAACTCACATTCATTGAAATGACATGAAAACTCGCATTCATTTTGCATCTGGCCAGTGGAGGGCTAAGCTCACCTCTCAGCTGTTTTCAAACCATAGACTCCTTACACATTTTTAGGGCCATGCATACATGTATGGGTTCTTTGATTCACCTTCCCGATTGTATTAAATTATATTTCTTGTATAACACAGCACACTTTTTAGAAATCTGGAAAAAGCCAAAATTTATTGGGGGGCAAAGGCCCAAAACCAGGGACACATTTTAAACATTGCTTGCATAATCTTAGAAAGTTTTGTGTTGCCATGTGTTTCCTGAAAGATAGGAAGATTGAAACTTAAAGGGCTATCATTATTTAACAAATTCAGTTCTCACTGATTTGCCAGAAAACTACAAATTTTAAGAGGAACAGACCAAAATATGAACCAAATAATCTGTGAAAATCTGGACAGTTGAAAGCTATGGACTCAACTCCTTAAATCACAAGTGATGGTATGGGTAGAGAATTCATGCTTTTGTTTCTTATACCTAAGATACAGGGTTTGAGGCTTTGTAACAGTAACCGCCAGGTATACCTAACTGGGACATTTTACATACATACATACATATACACACACACACACACACACACACACACACACACACACACACGCGCGCGCGAGTGCGCATAAAAGCAACAAACCAATGATCAGCATAAAAGCAGCAACCCCAAACACACACACACACACACACACACGCATAAAATCAACAACCCCAAACACAATGATCAGCATAAAAGCAACAACTCCAAACACAATGATCAGCATAAAGGCAAAATCCCCCCTCCCCCCAAGCAAAAACACTCAGGCAACAACTAATGTACTCGAAAACTCTCCTTACCTGGAAGCAGCAAAACCACTTGGGCAATAATGATCAGGCTGCATATGTGAGCAGAAAACTAATGTGATCAAGCAAACTCTCCTTAAAAGCTGGCTCTGCCTGTACCATAACGTATTTTAAAATTGCACGGGTGGCAGGAATGCACACACGCATAGACGTATGGTGCCATTCTAAAGAAGAACAATGCATGGGTCCTCTTAAGACACTGTCACCATGGTCTTGCAGCTGTATAACTGTGGGGGGAGGCACTCCTCCTCCCTCGCTCTATGGTTTTGGTGCCCTTGAACCTGGATGATGGAGAAGGGTCCCTACACTCCCCTGTGGAAGATGTCACATTTAGTAATATCCTGAAATTGATAAAACAGAGATGAGGTTGGTCCATCAATGCACCACCTTCTGAGGAGTCTGTTTTCCTTTTTTGGAGCTAGCTTTCTACCTCTTGGGTAGTGTCACCCATTAATTATCTCAAAGATCTGGTGGCACAGCGGGCATGGAGGGATCATGATGTGGTGGAACCTGTTGCAAAGAAATCAGACAAGATCTTGATTGCCACAAAGAACAAAGCACATTAAAACAAGACTCCCCAGTACATGCTGTGGTTGTGCTGGCAGCCTCAAAAAAAGGAACTCTTATAAGAAAGAATACCTGTCCATCCCCTAATAGGTAGTAAAGTGCATTGGACAGGTTTGGGAAATGGACATACACTTCAAAGACTTTTCCACTCAGACCACTGAAGTTCCTTGCCCTTATGACACATTTTCAGAGGGACCTGATCAAGGACCTCACCAAGTCCCTGTTGGGTAACTTACCAGCAGGCATCCAGAAATCAGAGGAATCCCATTTGTCTACCTTACAGTCGATGTCTAATGAAGCCATCTGTCTAATGCAGCTGATGGTACGCAAGAGCAGCTGGCACCAGCGTAGCCATCTGCTGGCATGCCAGGATGCGGTTATGTGACTTTGCAGAAGGCTTCAAGACATTAACACCCTTTTTGATGGTTCCACTCTCTTTGAACCAATGGTTAAAGACACTCTAATTAGGGCATGCAAGAGGATAAGGCCCTGTCTGCTGTTGAAATCAACTCCACCTCTTAAAGGCCCTTTTCTAGGAACCAGAAAGGGAGTAAGAAATTGTGGTTCAGAAAATCTTAGAGTTTTAACAAAGATACTGTCAAGGGCAGTCCCTCCTGACATGGGGGCTGGGGTGGGGCAATTTTAATGGACATCACCCTAGGGGCAGTGGTAGACTGCACAATCAGGGATTTTTGCGGTCCTTTTACTGAGAAATTCTATCCACGCTTCTGAAGGATTGCCCTGCTGCCACATTCTGGAAGCAGTCATGAGGATGTTATCCCAGCACTCTCAAGCCTGGCAGTCCATCACTCATAGGTAGGTACTAGGCTATTGGCCCTGGGGCCTATATAAGCCTAGCCAAATGGTACCCTGGCTTTTGACACCCAAGACAATTATTTTCCTGTGCCCCTGTCAAGCAGAGTCACAGAAGTGATCCCCGGGGTGAAATTCCTATCTCCCATCCAATTATCAAGATTTTTCTTGAAGAGTGCTAATGAGGAGCTTTGCTTGATATAGATAGGTAGTTTGTTCCAGAGTATGGGAAGTCTCTGGGACAGGAATCTATCCCTCCAGAATGTTCTGTTTATTGTGGTGACAAGGTTTAGGTCCCTAGAGCGTGTAGCTCTGAGGGATTGGGATTTCTTTACGTGGAGCCTGTCCAACAGCTCTGGGTTTGTCATAGCTTTGTATGTTAGGCAGAGATTGCCTCTGAGTAGGCGATATGTGACAGAGTAGAGCTGGAGATTTTTGAGACTGTCTGTTTGAGGCCGGTAATCCTCTTTGTGAGGTATTTCTGTGGCCTTTCCAGTTGTTGTAGATGTCTTGTGAGGTATATACCAAAAGGGGCGTTGTACTCTATAATGGGTCTAATGAGTGATGAGTAGAGGGGAACAATGACCTCTTTTTTCCTGGATGAGAAACCTTTTGTGATGAGGTATGCCATGTAGAAGGATTTCCTGACTACTGTGGCGATGTAATTATCAAAGGAGAGACTACTGTTCACCTGTGTCCCAAGGTCTCTTATCACACTTTTGGTGTTAAGTAGACTACCGCCTATGTGGTACTTCATGGGTACAGAGTTTTTACCAAAAGGGATGACAGTGCACTTTTTGGCATTGAGCTTGAGGCCATGGCTTTGACACCAGGCATCTGTCTCAGTGAGGCCCTTTTGTAGGATGTCCTCATCGTTAGTAGTTTTGATTATGGCTCCTAGTTTGCAGTCATCTGCAAACTTTGTTAGCCAAAGACCTTCTGTGTTAGCCTGTACTTAGAGAAGTAGATACCAAACAAGAGAGGACCCAGGACTGAACCCTGTGGTACTCTACTTGTCACTGGTCTGAAATTGGATTTAGAGTCTGCTACTTTCACAGTGTGGGTTCTGTCAGTGAGCCAGTTGGCAACCCATCTTGTGACATAGGGATTTATACCTAGTTTAGTGAGTTTGTCTATAATTCCAGAGTCGGTGATGGTGTCAAAAGCCTTGGCGAGATCTAGATAGGCTGTGTGTACCACCTTACCCTCATCTACGGCTTTGGTGACCGCTTCAAAGAAGTCTATCAGGTTTAGGAGACATAATCTGCCATTTACAAACCCGAACTGGGTAGGGTCCAGAGTTTGGAGATTACCAATGTCATTGTTTATAAGTTCCATGATGATATGCTCCATAGCCTTGCAGACCAGGCTCATCAGGCTAATGGGGCGGTAGTTCCTGGGGTCCGTGGTGGCTTCCCCTTTGTGGAGTGGGATAACCATTGCTGTGCACCATTCAGTGGGCACAAAGCCTGAGGGGAGGCTATGAGTGAACATGGTACTTAGGTGGGGTGCCAGTTCGTTCTGTAGTTCATGTAGAATGCAGCCTGGGATGTTGTCAGGTCCCATGGATGCTGTGTTCTTGGCTTTGGAGAGTGTGTTTTTTACCTGTGCAGTCGTGATTACAGGTTCTTTGCATTCTTCCGGTATAGAGATGGGCCCTTTAGGGGATGAGAGAGGGCTGAAGTTAGCACTGAACCTCTCTGCCATGATGTTGGCAATATCAATTGGTTCTGTATATTTAGTGCCATTGTGCTGTAACTCAGAGCAGATCTGAGTGTTGTCATTGAGATTCTTGACATAGCTATAGAATGCTTTGTGGTTGTCATTAGAATCAGTGGCAATTTTGTTTTCGTAACTAGCTTTGGAGGATTTTATGAAGGATCTCAGCTTCTTACTGAGGCTGACCACGGAGTTCCTCCAATCATGGGATTTTACTCTTTCTTGCAACAGTTTCTTTCTTCTGTTGTAGAGTTTGTTTATAGCAGGGGACCATCATATTTGCTTCCTTTTCTTGGAGGATAGCATCTTTGTTCTGTTGGGGATTGCATGATCCATGCACTCGTGTAAGTGCTTATAAAGTGCAATTGTATAGGATTCAGCAGTCGTATCTCTATTGTCCATCAGCATGGGTGTCTTGAAGTCTGCCACTTCTGTCTTAAGAAGCATGAAGTTGGCTTTGGAGAATTTTTTTACAGTGGTTTCCCTAATGGGGGCTGGGAGTGGGATGTGGATGTCTAGGCTGATTTGTTTGTGGTCGGATCTGACCAACGAGGAATTGACATCTGGTGTGGAACACCGGTTGCCCATGTTGGTAATGAACAGGTCTAGAATATTGCTGCCCCTGGTGGGGATAAGTTGATCCAAGGCATTGGAATTTATGAATTCCAGAAAACGTTGAGCACAGGAGTTGGTACATGAGTAGTTTTCCTAGTTAATGGTGGGGTAGTTGAAATCGCCTATTATTAGGGTGTTAGGTTGTACCTTAATATTTTCCAGTGTATCAAGAAATGAGGAGTGGGAATCCTGGGGCATGGTGGGGGATCTGTAGCAAGCTACAATTTGCATTGCCGTCTTGCCCAGAGTTAGTTGCGCTTGGATAATCTCAGATGCATTATGCTGAGCAACTAGGCTGGAGGTGTGGATATCCTTAATGAATATGGACATGCCTCCACCTTTAGTGCTTCGGTCCAGGTTAGGTGGCCGAAAGATGTGGTATGAATTATAGCCTGGTAATGCAGGGGTGCTCTCTGGAGCCTTGAACCAGGTCTGTGTCACTGCGCAGATGTCAATGTTCTCCATTTTAAGGAGTGCCTCAAGTGAGTGCATTTTGAGGTTTAGACTTCTAGCATTAAGATATATATATATATATGTGTGCTGAAGATAGTCACCAGAGGCAATACTATTCCCTTTGTTTTCCATCAGAAAAAGAGAATGATTCCTAATATACTGCCCAGTAAGATGGGATCTGCAGCAACAGAAGTAAAAATCTGCTGGAAAAAAGTCATCCAACAAGTCCCCCCAGAGCAGTTAGGATCCGGAGCGTATTCCTGGTTCTTTTTTGTTCCAAAAAAGACAGGAGACATCAGCCCAATTTTGGAGCTAAAACATTTAAATCAGTTTGAGAAATAGATGAAGTTCCAGATGACCACGGTTCAGTCCATTCTAACACTGTTAAGAGAAGATGATTGGATTTACTCCAAAGATTTCAAGGTTGCCTATTACCGTTTGTAAATAGCGAGACAGTCCAGAATATTTCTTCATTTCCCACTGGGAGCCAATCACTTCCAGTTCAAGTCACTGCCCTTTGATGTGATGTTGTCATTTTCATCTTTATTCTCACTGGTGGGTCAGATCCGATCCATAGGATCCAACTTAGCCTTTACATAAGCTCAAGGTTCTCCGCTATGCTCTTGGGCATTTTACCTCCTGATAACTCAACTCCCATACCACCTCATATCTCGTTTGCCATGCAGAGAAGAGGCTTCCTACTAACTAGCTCTGGGCTAAGTATTGGTTAATGTCATTATTTTTCTCAACCTTCTAACTGATTAGTTAGTTTGGCCTTCTATTAAATTTTCTATTGCTTCTGTTCAATAGTGTGAGTGTTATCACCCGTTTAAATTAGAGGGTGTATTACCATCGTCAGTTTTAGTTAAAGGACACTTTCTCCCTCTTTCTCCCATTTTTCTACATCGTCCGTTTAAGTTAGAGGGCAATTACTAGCATCATTATTAAAAAAAAGAAGAAGAATTTTTTTTCTATTATTATCTCTGCCTGTCTCTATCTCACCCTTAGCGTATGTGTGGTGTATCTTTCCTTAATTTCTTCTGACTATTGTTTCCCTTACCATGTCACAAAAACAGGAAGGAAAACCACTCGGTTTTAAGAAGTATGAGAAATGCATGAAGAAGATGCCCCTTAGCAGTTCTTACACTTTTTGTGTCGGTTGCTTGGGACCTCTTCATCTCGAGAAACATGTTCCATATGCCATGGATTCAATCAGAGTGTGCTTATGGAGCGCTAGAACAATTTAAAAAAAAAACATTTTTCAGAGGCAATTTCATCAGAGTCCTCATCAAAATCTCCAGATAAGTCTTTAAAATGAGCTTCTTCGGCTTCAAAAAACACTTCGAAGCAGAGTCCAAAAACTTCTCGACTCTCTGCTCCATCAGAAACATTAGAGCAGACAGTTGTTCCCAGATGCAAGGCAGTCTCGGGGCCATCAGAGCCCTCAGCTCTGACGCCTTTGGCGCCTACAGAGATTCGACACTGGAGCCATTCCCCTTCCCTGGAACCAGTGACTTCACAGCTCCCATCTCTGTTATTAGCCAAGTCCAGATCTCCAACCGGTCACAAGTGGCGTCCCACAGGGTTCTGTCCTGGGACCACTCTTGTTCGGTATATACTTTTCCGAGGTACAGGCAAACGTGGGAGGACTATGGCTCACCAAGTTCGCAGACGACTGCAAACTGGGTGCCATAATCAACTCTCCAGCTGACACAAACATCCTTCAAAAAGGTCTCACAGAGACAGATAACTGGTGCCAGTGCCATGGTTTAAAGCTAAATGCCAAAAAATGTATAGTCATACCCTTTGGCAAAAACAATGTGCCCACAAATTACCACATAGGCGGAAACCCATTAAGTACAGAGAAAGTTATTAGGGACCTGGGGACCCAAGTTGATAGCAATCTCTCCTTTGAAAACCACATTGCCAAAGTGGTTAGAAAGACCTTCTACATAGCCCACCTCATCATGAAGGGTTTCACATCTAGATCAAGAGAGGTAATCGTGCCCCTTTATTCATCCCTCATCAGGCCCATCATAGAATACAATGCCCTTTTGGGATGTACCTTACCCGACACCTGCAGCAATTAGAAAGACCCCAAAAGTATCTCACCAAGGGGATCAAGGGTCTCAAACAGATGCCATATGCTGCTCGGTTAAAAAAACTCCAGCTCTACTCAGTTGCATACCGCCTACTTCAAGGCGATCTATGCCTAACATACAAAGCTATGTCAAATCCAGAATTAATGGACATGCTCCACCTCAGTAAATCTAAATCCCTTAGAGCCACACGCTCGAGGGACTTGAACCTCAGCACAGAAATAAATAGAACTTGCTGGAGGGACAGGTTCATAACCCAGAGGCTCCCTTCGCTTTGGAATAGAATTCCAGTTCATGTGAGGCAGAGCACCTCACTGAATCTCTTCAAGAAGAATCTCGATAAGTGGATGGGGGATCGTAGGTTTGTCCCAGGGATTACTCCCGTGTCACTATTAGACAGAGGCACAGTAAACTAATCCTTAAAAAGGGCACAGTATACTCAAATCAAGGGGTGGCGTAAGCCATACAGAATCGGGCTAGGCTTATAATTGCCCCAGGGCAGATAGCCTAGTATGAACCTATGAACCCTATCTTCTTGGCCCACCAGGAGCTTATCTGACAAAGACGTGGATAGGTTTGTGCAGAGGTTATTAAATACTCTCTCCCTGGCCAAACTCTTGTTGGATCTGAGCCTAAAGGAATTGGATCAGATGCAATCCACCTCTATAGTACATGTTCCTCCTCAGATCAGTCCCTTGGTTTTAGAGCCGGAAGACTCCGATCTCCAGATTGTGTCTGTGTCAGCTCCAGAACCTTCGGTTTCCTCGGAGCAAACATCTGCCCTGAGCATTTCCCTCCATTTGTAACAGGACACCTCTAAGAGCTGACACTCTCCGGTCAGATCCTCAGAGCCAGCTCAGATCTCCCCAGATCCGATGCTGCCTCTCAGGGCTTCAGCGTGGGTGAGTTCCGTTCCTACCTCGGCTTCAGAGCTCCTGTCCCCAGTTCCACAGATGCCTTTAGCTCCAACGACTTCTTTATCTGATCCGGGGGAGTTCTCAGAGTGGGGGCAGTCTGCCTTTGAGGTTATGAGGAGGGTTTTGACTCCAACCAAGTTAATGCACAACCTATATCGGATCTTCCTCCCCCTTTGGGCCAGTTGCCTTTGTCGTCTCAGGTAACCCTTCCACAAGACAGCAGAGACCCCAGGCCTCAGGTTGTCCACCAGGAGACTCCCCCGTGTTCTGAAACCTCCCCGGAGTATCCTCAGAAGAGGATTTGTAAGAGGAAGCACATTGACTCCCAAGAGGAGACCATCACATTAGACACTGATCTCGATGATGCAGAAGGGTCCCCACGGTCACCTCCTGATCCTCGAAATATTAAAATAGAAAGGTGACTGGCAGTCCACCCCCACTTCGGGTGAGGAGTCCATTTACCTGATGGCCTTCGAGTCTTGCCCTTCCACCTCTTGGGTGACTCCCCCTTCCAACGAGCTTATGGATTTAATCTCTCAGAAGGTATAGGAGACCCCAGATACCATAGAGCCTACTCCTAGAAGGCCAAACAAATGCATTACTACCCATAGGACAAGACTTTTTTGACTAAGGGTGTAGCAGTTGATGTTATGGTTGCGGTGGCCACTAAAAAGGAGCTTTCGGAGGCCAGCTCCTTGATCCATCCTCCTAATAAGGACTCTAGGATGATGGCTAGATGTGGGAAGCATGTGTTTTTGATCGGCGACCTTTGCTTTTTGGTCTCTGAACTACCTTACCCACTTTACTAGGCTACAGAGGGACCTGTTAAAGGAACTTACAGACTCCCTCCAAGGAGCTGTAGCTGAGGCAGTAGCAGATAAGGTTAATGCTCAGTTTGCCACCCTCAAATCAGTTGTAAACTCTTCCATAAGGCTTATATCCTGTGCAGCAGATGGGACGAGTAGGGCTGTGGATTCAGGTATTGCTCTTAGGAGACAGGCCTGGATACGCCTTTGCAATTTTGTGGATCCCTTCAAATATTCCATCGTTAACACCCCTTTTGATGACTCTTCTCTATTTGGGACTAAAGTGAAGGAAATGCTCACCAGGTGTGAACAGGATGGCAAGACCTTGTCTGCCATTGGAGTACATTTTTCCACACCTACCAAACCCTTTCCCAAAGGTCAAAGAGGTAGTGGGAAGATGTGGTTCAGAAAATCCCAGAGGTCTTTCCATGACACACAGGGTGTAATTCCCCCAGGGGCAGAAGGGGGAACAACAATGGAAGACGCCGCTCTCGTGGCAGAGGAGGCCCACACAATCAGGGCTCCAGAGAATCTTTCTTTGGAGGACCCTTTCAGCACTCCTGAAGGAGTGCCCAATTGCTCACCTCTGGAGGCAGTCAGGGGCGATTGTCTCTGCACCTAGAAATCTGGCAAAAGATAACCATCAACAGATGGGTGCAGAACATAATATCCAGGGATATATCATTCCCTTCTCTGATCCCGTTTCTGTAAAAGAAATCAGTTCCAGATGTTCCTAGTCAAAGGGAACAAGCAACATTAGAAATTTGTAAGAAAAAGAGTCCTCCAATAAGTCCCCGCAGAGCAGATAGGATCTGGAATTTACTCAAGATTCTTTTTAGTTCCAAAGAAAAAAAGGAACTGGAGACCCATTCTAGATCTTAGCAATCTGAATAAATATGTCCAGAAATCCAAATTCCAGATGGTGACACTGCAGTCAATACTTCCATTTCTAGAAAAAGACAGTTGAAAGTGCTCCATAGACCTACAGGATGCGTACTACCATATTGTAATAGACAGGCAATCCAGGAGGTTTTTATGCTTCCAGCTAGGAGCCAGTCACTTCCAGTTTCGAGCTCTGCCCTTTGGTCTCACTACAGCTCCCAGAATGTTCACCAAGTGCATGGCAGTAGTGGCGCTCACCTGAGAGGCAAAGGATTCTGTGTTTTTCCATATCTGGACGACTAGCTCATTTCTGCCCCAACTAGGCATCTTCTGCTACAGGCCAGGGATTACACTCTGCAGCTCTGTTCCTCCCCAGAAATTACAATAAATCCTGAAAAGTCTGCTCTAGAGCCATGTCAGTCCTTAGTATTCATAGGATCTCAGATAGATACAACAATTTTATCAGCAAAACGTCCTCAAGACGGGGTACACGATCTTCGTTGTCACATAAGGACACTGATCAGGAAGAAATGGGCTTCTGCCAAGCTAGTTATGCAAGTTCTAGTGAAAATTGCAGCTTCAGTTGTTTTAATACCGCTATCTCGATTTCACATGAGAATCCTCCAGTGGTTACTCTCAACACAATGGTCATTTCTAGATCTTCCAATGACACACAAGGTTATCATAACCATCTCATGCAAAAGAGACCTTCAGTGTGGCTCAGCTCTCCAGTGGTGTCTCAGGAATGTCTTCTTATTGCCCCTCAGCCCCAAGCCACAGTGGCAATGGATGCTTCCCAGATAAGGGTGGGGGCATTATCTGGAAAGACAGTTCATGATACCTGGCAACAACATGAGGCCCATTTGCACATAAATGTTCTAGAGATGAGGGCAGTGCTCTTGGCGTTGCAAGCATTTCAGGATACCCTCTCTCTAGGTACGATAGCAATTTAGTCCAACAACATGTCTGTAGTCTGGTACATAAACAGGGAGGAACCAGATCATATTGTCTATGTCGAGAAGCCCTGAGGGTCTGGCAATGGGCAGAGAACTCCAACCATTTTCTCATAGCAATGCACATCCTGGGGAAGTCCAACATGATTGCAGACAAACTGAGCAGAACCATTCTATGGCCGCATGAGTGGTCCCTCAGTCAGAAAGTTGTGGAAGAGATCTTCTGAAAATGGAGCCAGCCTTTCTGCAATCTCTTGGCACCACCCATCAATGCCAAATGCAGCAACTACTTTGCCCTGATCCCCCCAGCATGAGAGTCACCAAGGGATGCACTTGTTCACAATTTGCCCTCGGGACTTCTTTATGCCTTTCCACCAAAACCTTTAATTCCCTGGGTCATACAGAAAGCAACTTCATTGGCGACCACAATGATCCTAATTCCAACCCTATTTGGCCTTGCCAGATATGGCTCCCCTTCATTTGACCTCACATACGGGAGGGGCTATGGATTCTGGACCTGGCTCTGGATCTGCTGACTCATCCATCAGGAATGGTTTATCCCAGTCTAAACAATCTCAAACTAACAGCTTGGCTGCTCCATTTCCCATGATAGCCAGGTTTCTACTCCTTTCCTTCTCAGTTCAGCACATTTTGATATCTTCCCATAAGAATTCTACTTGGAAATTGTACAAGAGCAAATGGGAAAGATTTGTTGCTTGGTCCAGTACTAATCATATAGATCCTTTCACAGCTCCATTACATACAGCCCTAGAATTCTTAACCAAGTTATTCAATGATGGAGCTGCTGCAGCTACTATTAGGGTACAGTTAGCAGCGATCTCTAATTTTCACATAGGAGAAAATGGTTTGGCTACCATGTCAAACAGACTATGCAAAGCATTCCTCAGAGGAGCTACTTTAATTCGACCTCCATATAGAAACCCAGTTCTGCCCTGGAACTTGAATTTCTTGCTGACCAAAATTATCTCCCCTCCATTTGAACCATCTGCAACATGTGAAGTTAAATATCTTATGTGGAAAATGCTATTTTTAGTACCTAATGCTTCAGCAAGGAGAATTTCGAAATTCCAGGCCTTGTCTTCCAAATCTCCATACATAGTTTTTCACAAGGATAGAGTCTCGTTATGCACTAATCCTTCCTTTTTGCCCAAAGTAGTTTCAGAGAGTAACCTCAATCAGTCTATTGATTTACCAGCATTCTTCCCAAATTTCCAAAACAAAGAATACACCTTACATCTTCTAGACTCGACAGACAGTTACATTTCTATTTGCATAGGACATCAGATCAACTATTTATTTCCTATTCAGAGGTTAAGAAAGGCCAAGTAGTCTGTAAGTAACATAATCCAATTGGCTTTCACAATGCATATCTTTCATATGCAGTTCTAACAACAAGACTGTACCTGATTCTATTAAGACTTATTCACCAGATCAGCGGCCACTTCTGCAGCTTTCCTGGCTAGATTACCTCTTTACAGTATCTGTGCTGCAGCAACTTGGGCTAAACCACATACCTTTGTTACTCATTACAAGTTGGATTTGGCTCTAGGAGTAGAGCTTCCTTTGGTTCTATGGTTCTGAGGAATATTCCCCCATGAGCCAACCAAGAATCAGGCAGCTAGGGAAGTGGTCCCATCAGTGAGAATAAAGATGAAATTGACAACATCATATAAAGAAGCTAGGTACTTACCATAATTTTCCATGTGTGTTGTTCATCTCATCCTTTATTCTCACAACCCACCATACCCATTGTCTATACTCCTAGGAGACCAATTGGTTTTATTTGGATCTTTTCAGGACTCTATAGCCTCAGAAATAATGTGGGTTCTTAATATAATAACGATAAGATTATTCACTGCTTGAGGGCAAATAAAATCTGTGGTGGTACGGGAGTTGCATTTTGGGTAGGGAAAAAGCCCACAAGCTTAGCTGAGGACCTTGAGCTTATGTAAAGGCCGAGATGGATCTGATCCTATCCACCAGTGAGAATAAAGGACGAGATGGACAACACACATGGAACATTATGGTAAGTACATAACTTCTTTTTTTTTTTTTTTTACCACAGTCCGGGGTTGTTCAAAAGAATGGCAGTGGTAGCAGCATATCATAGTCTGTGAGGGTTCAAGATTTTCCCAAATTTAGATGATTGTCTCCTCACTACTCTAACCAGGGATCATCTGGTCCAACAAATGGGCATCTTGCTCCAATTTGCCCAGCAACTGGGAATTACAGTCAACCGTACAAACAGTCTGTTGACACCTTCACAACAGATAAGAGTTCATTGGATGCCACCTGGATATGTTCAAGTCAAATAGCCAAACTCCCAGATCCCAGGATATCATCCCTACATCAGGTAGCCTTTCAAATTTGTCATCACCCCACTCTTCCTGCAAGACTCATTCTGTGGCTACTAAGATTGACAGCCTTCACGATCATGCTAGTTCCACTATCAAAATATTATAGAAGTGTTCTTCAGTGGTGCCTGATATTGCACCAACTACGTGCTCATAGTCATCTAACACCACCAGTTTCCAGGAATCACATCAACTGGTTGTTGACCTCTCCAGTGGTGTTAGATGGTCGACCATTCTCCCCACCTCCTCCAATGGCTACAGTAGATGTTGATGCTTCCCTCCTGGGGAGGGGGGCATTTTGAAGGGAAAATAGTCCAAGGTTCTTGGTCACCCATAGAGGCCAGTTTTCACATCAGTATTTTGGAAAAGGGGGCTGTCCTCCATGGGTTGCAGGCTTTTCAGAACTCCCTCCCCAAGGGTGTGATTTCTGTCCAGACAGACAACATGGCAGTAGTCTAGTACATCAACAAACAGGAGATAACCCACTCATATCCACTTTGCCAGGAAGCCATGAGAGGGTGGCAGTGGGTGATGTCTTCCCACCACATTCTCATAGCAACACACATTCTGGGGACTTCCATTGATTCCTTTCTTATCACTGGTGCAGTATTCTTAACATAAGGGATTCCCCGCCAAGGGTAGCCGAATGCCTGGCCTCTATATCAAAGCCTTAGGGATATATAGACATTTTTACATCACACATATGCTCCCCGCGCAAGGCATAGGGCATAAAGATGACATATAGATGTACATACCTCAGAACATCTTTGCTGCCAGTCCAAAAGCCATCATTGGTCTAAATGCTCCTGCTTCTGTGCTGGTTATTGAGCCATGTTTCAGGTAAGTGCCCCATTTGGGTTCTTCTTATCTGTTTTTACCTGTATTTTTTGTGAGTTTACTTGTCATCCAGAAAGGGGATATAAATTTATGCTAAAGCCAAATTAAACCCGAGGCGAGCATCCAAATTACCATCAGCTATAACTACCAATTTGTTTGTGTCTTTCGGCTTTTCCCAGTTAGGGGTCGCCACAGCGGAACTCCGGTCCGCTAATAATTGTCAGTTGATTTTTACATACCGGCTTGCCAGGCCTGATGCACAACCTTCAATGAAGGTACGCCCATTCATGCATTTCTCCACGCAGAAGACGCTCTAGCTGAGAATCGAACCGGACAGCGTCTTACTGTGAGACGACAACGCTACCGCAGCACCACCAGTTATAGTTATCAGCTATAACTACCAATATCAAGACATATTATAGACCTTCCCAAATAAGGCTATCAGGGGTAAAAAGTGTAGAAATTAGAGCTACCTTACCAGTTAGGGTAGTAGGTGGCACAATCCCGTCTTGGTCCTGGTGGGTGTGCTGGATGTGGTTTTACCTTTTGTGGGGTTTCTTGTCAGTGGCATGCCTCTTGGTCCTTGCAAATGGATTGAAATAAGATGACTTCAGATTGCTCTGTGTTTTTTACTAATAGTCTTGCAACCTAATTCTAATACTAGTAATATAAATTGGTAGCATATTACACATTACCTCCCTGCAGCATAAGGAAGTGAATCCACAGCAAAAAGGAAAAGGACCAAAAGGCACAGCACCGAAAAGAAACCCCACAAAAGGCAAAACCACATCCAGCACAACCACCATGACCAAGACAGGATTATGTCACCTACTGTCCTAACTGGTAAGTTAGCTCTAATTTTTACATCCAGAAAGGGAAAATGTCAGTGTGGGAGGCAATTCCCCCATAAAGATTGTCATGAGGAGTGTCTCTTCTGTTTGGGTTCTTCTCATGACCATATGCTGTGTTCTTTTTGCCAGGCATTTGTCCTTAAAACCCTACATAGTCATCTCTCCTCATTGTCAGTTTATCTTGAAAACCAACTGTGACATCTCCACTCTGGACCAGTAATCAAGGAGCCAGAATCCTCACCACTGGCACTGGAGAGGGGACGTTCACTTGGAACAAAAATGGATACACCCAGTATTTCCAGATGCAGCTGTCTGCATCAAGCACAGTTTCCCTTAAGAGCACACAAGGAACACACTCAGCCTGGGGTCTGAGATTCTTTATGTCTGTCTCCTTCCAGGACCCCAGTAAGGCTCCCCATTAGCACAGATGTAGGGTTAAGTCTTCAGCTGAGTGTCCAAGCCAAGTCCTCCAGTACCCTTTGTGTGAAACCAGTGCTTCGTTTCCCTGCTTCAAGTAGCTGAAACATGCACACTGTGAGATTTGATTTTCACACACACACACACACACACACATACACACACACACCCCTGGGAAAGGCTGGCACAGATTTACCCATTGTGCCCACTTCTGCCCAGACTATAAGGTCATTATCATTGCTACTAGACACTACAAAGCCAGCTACTTAAGGCTGTTGCTAGGGTACCCAATTATAATGAGTGAAGTTAATACAAATGGTAATGTTGACCAGACAGTCAGGTTTCATCAATGGCCAAAGTGTCACCAATAGATATAAGTACTCTCAAAAGTTAAAATATACTCTAAAGGACCAATTCATAATGAAAAGTTTAAATATATTTAATAATAACTAATAAAAGAACGTGAAAATATGAAATATATATTTACAGTAAAAACCAGAGTTTAAATCACAGGGAATATTAAAAATAACACATCTGGAAAGATTCACACAGTTACAGAAAGCAATAATTAACTATTCTCACTATATTTTCCTGACTGATCTAGAGAATTACTATTCCTACTTACTTAATAGAGCAAGGCAAGATGAAGTCGGTGAGGGATCCTTCTGTGTCAAGTTCCAAGAAAAAGACTGCCCTGAGACTTCAGTCTCAGTTAATATTAAAACATTATTTCTGTACAGAATGACATCACATACATCTGGTCATCTGACCTCTCCTTCTCATTCAACCACCCATTGCTAGAAACTGCCAGGATTTAGCACCTACCTGTCAATAATACACACACAAGAGCATTGCTCAGATCTGGTGCAGCTTTTTAAATTCATAAAACAATTACAAACTTCGACTCCCCTTACAGAGACTAACAGACCATGCTTCTTACAGACATTGCATCCTTGGTTTCATTCAAAACTGTGAGATAACATCTTTATGGCCTAGGCCCAGTAATTTAATTTCATACTATTTTCCAAACTTAGCTGGAGCTGAGCTTAACCTCTTCTCTTCCAATATCCTCTGTTAACATATATATATATATTTAATTCAGTTACAATACAGTAAGGACAAACTGTTGGTACATTTTTAATACAAGCAACTTTACAAGTCCATTTTCAATACAAACATCTGTACAAATCAGTTTGATATTCAACTAACATATAGTTCTTTACTAAATTCCAGCTAGCTGTGCTGGCATATGTTACACATCCACTGCCCTGTTTCTTCTGGCGTAGCTATCAGTACCTCACATCATCACACCAACATCTTAAATTGTTGGCACAAGGAGTTATGGCAGAATTGTCCTGTCCAAAGATCAGCTGCCTGCCAAGAAAAAGGCAAAAAAATCTCAGGTCTCATTCAATTGCTGTCCTACCTCCACAACTGTCTCTTTTGAGACTGATGAAAGGCCAGAGGATTGCCTGGTTGTTTTCTCAGAGTCCTCTCCTGTGACCTTGTCAGAGGATGGCATGGAACTGGTTTCTTGCACATCCTTGGAGGCTGTGCAGACATCTGATATGGATTTTGAGAGGGAACCTTGGCTGATTGAGGTGCTGAGGGGGTACCGCAAATCCTACTTAGGGAGTCCATTCTTACTACATTCATTGAGCATAGTTAAGGGTCTTAACCTCCTACGATTTTTAGGGCAGACATCCCTCAAAAGAAAAAACAAAAAAACAAGCATGTTTTCCCTGCTGCTAAAGATCCCCAGCATGAATGGCAGGATTTTACCCAGGGTTTGTTTAATGCCTTAATGGCCTTAAATCTTCCCCAAGTAGTTTTTGTGCCTGGTCCTCCTTAGATATCTACTCCACTTAAGAGGCCCAGAGAGTTGGATTCCTCTGAAGAGTATTTGGGTTCTGGGGAAAAGTCTTTGACATATTCCTCTCAGATCTCTTCTTCCTTGGATTATGGATCTGAGGAGGAAGATTCTGTTAGTCCAGACTCTCCCTTGGAAGAGCTTGGCTTTAGCGACACTATATCTTGCATGATGGAATATTTCAAATAGGACTGTTCTCAGGTTTCTGATGTTCAAAACTGGTATTAACAACTCTTCCAGATGGAGTCTCCTAAGCCCTCTGCTGTATCTCTATCTTGGATGCCCTTCTAGATACATTTTCAACAGCCTCTGTGGCCCCTGATTCTCAGCTGCCAGCTCCTAAGAAACCTGATAAATTTTATAAGGTGTGTGATGGTTGTAAGTTCTTAAACAATGTCCTTCTGGTGATCCTTCTGTGATGCCACCCTGGCATTTTTGGCTATTAATTACCAGACCCATATGACCAGGTATGTTTCTTTTGGAAGCTTCTCATGCAATCTCTGACCTTCCTGATTCAGAGGGGCAGGGCTTACCCATTCTTTACTGGGTTCTACCTCTGAAGTGGATCGCCACTCTATTAAATGTAGTTATAATACAGGTGATGCCTCATCTAGGGCTACTGCCTTTTGTTCTGTTTTGATACATTATTCTTGGCTTTGTCTCTAGCCCTTACCTGATGATAATTAAGGCTAAATTGTTGGACGCTCCTCTTGGTAATAGGAACCATTTTGGTTCTGCTGATGATGATCTTTTTAAGTCTCCTCCAGGATAAAGGCAAGGCCTTGCAGGACTTGAAACATATTTTTGTGTCTCCTATCCTTAATTTCCAGAGGAATTATCCATCCAAATCTGCTTTTGTATGCAGACAGTCTCGCCCTCTTCCTAAAGGTTAGAATGGTTCTAGGCATGTACCTCCAGCTAAGTCTACTCAGACTGCTATTTCTCTGAAACCTCCTTTTCAAGACAAACCAGGTTCTATCTGACAATTTGCTAACCCTTCCCTTGTGTAAGGTTCCCTTATCCCTTTGTCTCTTCCCACTTGGTTAAGGTTCACTCAAGATTTTTTGGTTTTATCCAGAGATACTTCATGATGTGGAAATCCCTTCCTCCTTTCTTGAAAAGCATTCAACCTCCTCAGGAATAGCTTTCTTCCTTTCCAGAACTGTTCAGGGCCTTTTGGAACAGGGCACCTTTCCAGTTTTGCCCCCTGCCCAGGAAGGGAAAGGGTTTTATTCCAGGATGTTTCTGGTTCCCAGGAAGAAGCATCTGCAGGTACATTCTGGATCTTTCTCAGCTCAATGGCTTTTTGAAGGTCCCTTTCTTTTGGATGTTGTCTCATCAAACCCTGTTCCCTCTTCTTCTTCCCAAGGCTTTCTTAGTACCCCTAGACCTCAAGGATGCATATCTTCACATCCCAATTCGTCCCCTTTTTAGGAAGTTTTTACTCTTCTGTGTCTCGGCCTTGCATTTTCAGTTCTTTGCTTTGCCCTTTGGCCTTTCTGCTGCTCCAAGGGCATTCACTAACTGTTTTGCTCCTGTTATTGCCTTTTGCAGGATGAGAAGGGTTCATATCTTTCCTTATCTAGACAACCTGCTCATTCAAGCTTCATGTCCCAGGGTCTTGTTTCAGTACCTTCAGTTTACAGTTTGTCTCTTACAAAGCCTGGGATTTACTACAAACATTCAGAAATCCATCCTGATTCCTTCTCAGGATCATGTTTTTCTTGGTTGTATGAATCAGACCATTCCCATGGTGGCATCCCTGCCTCCACCCAAAGCTCTCTCTCTAATCAACTTTTTTTCTCTCTCTTTTTCCTCTGGGTTTATTCATAGCCAGGGATTTTCTCAGGGTTCTAGGATTCATGGCTTCCACCATTCATATCATACCTCTAGCCAAACTCCATATGAGAAAACTACATTGGTTCCTAAAGTCAGTGTGGCTTCAACACTGTCATCCACTGGATTTTCAAGTTCCTTTCCTTTCCTTCCATGCCTCAAACTTTAGCTTCAGTGGTAGATTCACCAACTTTCTCTCAACCCAGGACTTGTTTTTCAACCCCCATTCCCATCACAGGAACTTTTTTCAGACGCCTCGGACAGGGGGTGGAGAGCTTCCTTTGGTTCCTTCAAAGTCCAGGGTCTCTGGCCTCCTCATCAGAAGTCAGATCGCATCAACATAAAGGAGAATGGGGGCTCTTATTTTTAGCTCTTCAGACTTTTCATTCCCTGTTTATTCCTGGGCCTCTCAAAATCTTCACAGACAACACTACAGTGATGTGGTATATCAGTAAGCAAAGGGGGGGGGGGGGCATGGTCCTACCTTCTTTGCAGACTTGCCCTTGAGGTCTGAGTACTAGCTGTCAAATATCAAGTGACTCTTCATGCTGTTTACATTCCTTCAGAGCAAAGTATAGTAGCAAACTCTCTGAGCAGGTCCAGTACACAGGCTCAAGAATGGATGCTTCACAGAGATTTGTTTCTGGACATTGTTCATCAGTGTGGTTCTCCAGTGTTAGATCTTTTGCCTCACCTTTGAACAGAAAACGTCCTGTCTTTTTAAACCAGAGTCCCAAGTCCTCTGGCTTGGAAGAGGCATGCTCGGTTTTTTCCCCTTGGAATGTGATGTTTCTCTATGTGTTCTCTCCTCTTCCTCTGATTTCAAGGGTCGTACTCAAGAGCAAGCAAGACCCCCCCAAATATTGCTGCCAGCTCCCTTTTTACCCAGACAGCATTGATTTCCCCCTTCTACTTCACCTAGCCAGGGGCTGTCACTACAAGTTGCTTCATATAGTAGATCTTCTCACACAAGACAAGGGATCTCTGATCCATCCTTACTTGTCCACTCTTCAGCTGATGCTGTGGGTGATAGGGTTTTGATCCCTTTAAGGCACCTTTTTTTTCTGAGGAAGTGCTTAGGGTTCTGCAGGAAGCAAGGCAACCCTCTACCAGGAAACCATATATGTCCAAATGGAAGAGATTTTCTGTCTGGTGCCTTTCTCATAACCAAGATCCATTTTTTGTGGGTATCCCTCTGGTTCTCTGTTATTTGTGTGAATTACTCTTCGCTGAGTAAGCATATTTTTCAGTTAAAGCTCACCTGTCAGCTATTTCTGCTTGTCTACCATTGACTCCTCCTCTTACCTCTAGATTTGAAGTCAATTTCTTTATATCAGGCCTCCCAGGAAGCCTATTCCACCATCCTAGGACCTCAGTTTTATATTTGAGAAATTGACTCTGGCTCCTTTTGAATCTGCAGCTTCAGCTTCCTTACAACTTTGTATGCAAAAGACTGTTCTTCTTTTGGCCCTTACTTCAGCTGAGAGTCTGTGAACTCTAGGCTCTTATGGCTGTTACTCCTTTCTTGTTTTTTTCATAGGGTCAGGTTGTCTCCTAGAATCATAGGAAGTTACTAGGCTATTGGCCATGAGGCCCTTTAAGCCTAGTCAAGAATTTAGTCCATGTTCTGACAAAGCAGGGATACAGGTGGAATCCCAGGGGTGCATTTTCTGTTCCCCATCCAGTTATCCATGTTGCTCTTAAAAAGGGTTAATGAGGTACTCTGCTTGACATGGAGCAGGAGTCTATTCCACAGAAGGGGGAGTCTGTGGAACACAAATCTGTCCCACCAACAAATCCTATTGATATCTCAGACCAGGTTGAGGTCACTCATGCAGGTTACTCCAGTGGAGCTTTACTTAAGGATATGCAGCAGTCCCATCAAGGAGGGGTCTGAGATTGATTTATATGCCAGACAGACAGAGGTCACCTCTGAGGAGTGTGTAGGAGACTGAGTAGAGGGACATGGCCTTTAGCCTATCTGTGTAGGGTAGATGTTTGAGGCCCTGGACTGTCCTGGTAAGAAACATCTGTGGTTTCCCCAGCTACTGCATGTGCTTTGTGAGATACATGCCAAAAGGGGCATTTTACTCAACAGTGGGTCTTGTATGGGAAGAATATAGGAATGTTATGACCACCTTGTCCCTAGATGAGGTACCCTTATTAATGAGGTGGGCCATGTAGAAAGCTTTCTGTACAACAAGGCAATATGGTGGTCAAAAGTCAGTTTGCTCTCAACCTGTGTGCCCAAGTCCCTCACAACTGATTGCGTGATTAGGACCTTGTTGTTAATATGATAATTTGCGGAGACGTCACTCTCCCCAAAGGGGATGATGATGCATTTTTGGCATTCAGTTTGAGGCCATGTTTCTGGCACCAGTCAGTCATTTGTTTGGGTGAGACCCTCTTGGAGGATGTCCACATCACTAGGGGAATTGATGACAGTGCCCAGCTTGCAGTCATCTGCAGACTTGGTCAGCTGTAGCCCACTGGTTTTGTCCTGCACCTCAGAAAAGTATATCTCAAACAACATAGGCCCTAAGACCAATTCCTGGGGTACACCACTCGTTACGAGTCGACTGCTTGAGGTGGCTTCCCCTATTTAACTAGATTGGTTCTATCATTGATCCAATTTGCTACCCATCTGGTAACATACAGATTGATGCCTAGTTGAGAGAGTTTATCTATTATACCTGAATGAGGAATAGTATCAAAGGCTCTGGCCTGATCAAGATAGGCGGTGTGCACTGTTTTCCTCTTGTCCATGACTTTTGTGACTGTCTCAAAGACGCCAACCAAATTTAACAGGCATGACCTCCCCTTAATGAAACCAAACTGTCTGGGATTGAGTGTTTGGAGGTTGCCAATGTCCTTGTTAATGAGGTCCATGATAATCTGTTCCATGGGCTTGCAGATCAGGGTAGTTAGGTTGATGGTTCTGTAATTTTCTGGATCGGTGGACTCTCCACCTTTGTGCATAGGGATGACAGTGGCTGTCCTCCACTCGGCTGGGATGTAGCCAGTACTCAGGCTTTAGTTGAATAGGGTGCCTAATGGTGCTGCAAGTTCCTCCCGGAGTTCATGTAGGATGCAGCCTAAGAATTATTGGATCCCATGGAGGCTGTATTTTTTGCCTTTGAAAGGGCAGTGATGACTTGCTCCCTAGAGATAAGGGGAGGGGAGGCAGGTGCTAAGGATGTCCTGATTTACTGGTGGGGGGACAGAGGGGTGAAGTTTTCATTGAACCTGTGTACAAGCAGGTTGGCTATATCTGCGGCTTTTGTGTATGTGGTGGCATTGACCAACAGTTCTGAGCAGGTCTGGGTGCTTCCCTTGGGATTGTGGACATATATGAAGAAATCCTTGTGATTGTCTTTAGTAGATGTGGCCATTTTGGACTCGAAGTTTGCTAAGAAGCATTTCACTAATGTTCTTATATGCTTGCTCAGGCTAAGGAGAGATTACTTCCAATTGCGCACCTGCCCCTTCTTGGTCCTGGACAGCAATTATTTCCTTTTATTATAGAGTTTGTTTATTGCAGATGTCCACCAGACAAGTTTACTGTTCCTTGAGGAGTAAGATTTTGTCTTGTCAGGTATTCCTGATTCCATGCAGCTATATAAATGCTTGTATAGTACTTTGGTGTAGGTTTGGACATATGTGCCAGTTCCTGTGGTGGGGGAAGGGGCTGTGAAGCTGTTTACACCTTCCCTCAGGAGGTTGTAGTCAGCATTGGAGAAGATTTTTTTTGTTTGACTCTAGCTGAAGGGGGGGGGGGGGACCAGGTGGGATGACACGGTAGGGATGCTGCAGTGATTACTTATGTTGGTTAATACCAAGTCCAGTGTATTTTCACCTCTTCTGGGGGGTGTCGACCATCTGGTCCAAGGCATTTGCATTGACGAAATCAAGGAATCTTTGGGCATTTGTGTTTTGGGATTAGTAGTTCTTCCAGTCTATGGTTGGATAGTTAAAGTCGCCCAGGGTCAGGGTAAAGAGTTGAATTTTGATAGAGTTGAAGAGGTCCAGATAAGTGGAGTCGGCATCTTGAGTCAAACTTGGGTGCCTGTAGCTAGCTATGTTTTGAATACTGTTTGACCAGCCTAGAGGTGTGTATGTCTGTTATATATATATATACATTGCAGCTCCACCTTCTTTTACTTTGCTGCTCAAGGTTTGGGATTTGAATGTATGATAGGATGAGTAACCTGGTATGGCTGGGGTGCTGTCTACAGCTTTGAACCAGGTTTCTGTGACTGCACAAATGTCAGTATCTTCCAGGGTTAAGAATGCTTGCAATGAGTGCAGTTTCATGTTTAGACTCCTAATATTTAGCAGCATGACCTTTAATTTGCGTTTTGATGAAATGTTCATGTTGGTAGATTTGACCTCATGGCATTGCCTACAAAAGGCACTATGAGGGAAGCAAGAGCCTGAAGCCCAAGGGAGACAGACACAGGCCATCTCTGGCAAAGCATCATGGTTTGTCTCTTCGTACTAATCCTTTTATGCCCAAGATGGTTAATAAATTGTCTGTTAATCAATGTGTTAATTTGCCCTCCTTTTTCATTCTCTGCAGTCTGCTAGTGAGACAGTTCTTCACAGTTTAGCTTTGCATAAACAGCTCAGATATTATTTGGTTAAGACTAAGGCTGTTCACAAATCTGAGCAACATTTTGTTTCTTTTCATCCCAGTTCTCTAAGTTTGGCTGTTTCTAAGGAACCATATCCTCCTGAATTTCTAAGGCCATTTCTTTTTGTTGTTCATTTCATGGTAAATGTCTTTCTACCTCTATAAAGATTCATTCTGCTAGAACTATTGCTTCCTCTGGTGCTTTTTTCAAAGGATTGGATACTAATTCCATCTTTGAGGCTGCTACTTGGACTTCTATTCATACCTTCACTAAACATTGCTAGTTGGATGTTGTTTCCAGTGCAAGAGCTAGCTTTGCCAGTGCTATCCTGCATAGGTTCCTAGAGGGCTTCTCTATGCCTTCCTCCGCCTCCCAAGTTTCCTGTTGAGCTTTTCAACTCTCCCTTGTTTCAAGAATACTGCAAAAGTGATATGACATAGCACAGTTGTGTAAAGTCCTTCTGTTGACTGTTGCAGTATTCACTCCCTCTCTCTTTCCCCTTCTGCTGTGCCCTGTTCCTTCTGTCTTTCTGGCCTGGAATTATTTTCCTCTTTCTCCTTCTGGATATACATGTTCCTCCTAGTTCCTAGAAGTATTTGTTCTTCCTGGGGCTTTTCAGTTCTGAAGTATGTACATCCGTATGTCACCTTTCCCTACTCCTTGAGTGGGGCGAATACATATGATGTACAATGTCTATATATTCCTAAGGCTTTAGTATACTGGCCAGATGTTGGGCTGCCCTTGGCAGGGAATCCCTTATGTAAAGAATACTGCAACAATGAAGAGAAGGACATTCTACTGTTATAGTAAGATTTCACACAACTGTACTTTCTAGTGGACAAGCTGAGCAGGTCCATTCTTCTTTCTCATGAGTGGCCCCTCAATCAGACAGTAGCTATGCACATTTTCAGTCACAGGGCCAACCTTGCTGCAATGTTTTCACTTCCTACCTAAACAAGTGCAACAGTTACTTTGCCATGATCCCTCCACAGGGTCCATTACTGAGAGATGATCTAGTCCACAGTTCTACCGTGGGTCTTCTATATGCCTTTCCCACCATACCTGTAATAATGAAATTTATTCAGAAAGTTAGATGGGGCAAGGCCAGAGTAATCCTTATTGCCCACTTTTGGCCCTTGCGGGTTTAATTCTGGTTCCTCTGTCCTCATCTAGTACATCCACCCTGGATATTGGATTGTCATCCAGACCTAGTGAGTCACCGATATGGGCAGCCTCACTTGGATCTAAGGTCCTTGAAGCTATCTGCAGGGTTCCTCCAATTCTAATCTGGCTAGAGATGTTGGGCTGTCTCCTTTGGTGGTTCACATCTTATCAGCTTCACAAAAAACAAATACTAGGAATGTTTACTTAGCAAGTGGTAGAGATTTACTGTTTGGGCATCTTCTAAGGGAATAGTGCCTTTTTCAGAAACTCTTCCACCTATCCTTGACTTCTTGTAGGATCTTTTTCAAAATGGCACAAGTTTTTTAACAATCAAGATTCAGTTAGCAGCCATTTCCAGTTTCCATATTGGTCATAATTATACTATCATTTCTTCCTTAAAGATTTCAAAGGCTTTTTTGAAGGGAACCTTCCTACTGAGGCCACCTGTGAGGGATCCAGTTCCTCCATGGGACATTACTATCATGCTGCAGCCTTGACTCAGGTTCCTTTCCAGTCTGCAGCCACAGTGGATTTAAAGACATTTTTCTCAGAAAACCCTCTTTTTGGTAGCTGTTACTTCCCCGAGGAGATTTTCAGAATTGCAAGCATTGCTCTGTAAACCTCCATATATGTTTTTTTCTTAATGGTAGGGGATCCTTCAGAATGAATTCCAATTTCCTCTTAAAGATGACATCCAAAATTAACCTTAACCAAACTATCACTACCAGTGTTCTTCCAAAAATTTTCTGAACAAGGAGAGTATACTTTACCTTTACTAGATGCTCATAGACAACTCAGATTTTATTTACACAGTACTAAGGACATTTTCAGATCAGCTGTGTGTTGCTTTCTCCAAAGTGAAAGTTGGCCAACATATAGCAGATGTCACTCAGCTTAGTTGGTTTTCTGCTTTTATGATGATTGTTTGCAAAAAATAGGAATATCCTTACATAAAATAATGAAGGCTCATTCTAGAAGGTCATTTGTTACTTCTACTGTTTTTATGGGCAGAGTTCCTCTTGACAAGATTTTTGCTGTGGCTACTTGCTGTACTGTTCACATGTTTGTGTCTCATTACAAGCTGGATGTACAATCCAGGTCATGTACATCCTGTGGTTCCACTGTTCTCAGGAATATCCTTCTTTGATACCATCCAGGTATCTGTGTAGCTTAGGAAACTGTCCCAAAGATTGAATTGGATGAAAACAGAATCAGATACAAAAGTTATATACTATATCCTTGTTGTCTGGTTTGCATCTGGTTCAATATCTCTCCATCCGTCCCCCTACCAAAATTGTCATCTGGTGCTCCCTTTGAATGGATGGACCTCACCAGAGGCCTTGTTCTTGAACAGCCTTTGATTACTGTTTCCCATTTAAGGTCACTTTTTAGCCCATTTTTAGGCTAGTCTGTGTATGCTGATTATTGTATAATATTTCTGACTATGAGCAGAAAAACTCGATCTGAAGTATTTTTGGAAATGGTGGGAATTATGGGTAGGGGAGGAGTTGGAGCCCCAGATCCACAGCTTCTAAAAGGTGCCAAGCTTGGATCTGATCAGTCCAATAGCCCAAAGGTTGAACCGGACAAAAACAAGACAACACGGATCTAGCATTATGGTAAGGGCATAACTTTCATTTCAGCAACCTCTAGCCCCTGTGACAATCCAGTCAATTAGTGGATTTGCAACTTTGAGGACTGGTAACATTATGAAGAAGCTTGGTTTAGATGATGATGTTGAGGAGGATGTAGAGGGTCTGTCTGATAGCATTTGAGAGGAATGTGGGGGGGGGGGGACTAGCCCTGCATTGATTGGGCAAGAATAGGTCATGTCATCTGACAGATGTGTCATTGAAAGCCTGCATGGACTTGGTGGACACTGAATCACATGATTTTCAAAAACTAAAAAAATGAAATTTTATAAAGGGTTTCTGTTTTATCTGAGACACATGCATGTAGATTCCACAACCGAACATTTCATATGGCTGGACTGAAAAGGTCACGGATGACAGACACAATACAAAATTGTATTTAGAACCTGGTTTGAGCATTATAAAACATATTTTAGAGATTCTATTTGTAGATTCAAATGGGCACATTTTAGTCATTTAAAAAGTGGGTGGCCCAGACTAACTCTGCATCTTCTGAGCAGTTAATTATTTGACTAGAGAGTGTTGTTAACTTAAAGCTTTGCTTGCACCAAAAATGCTACTCTAAAGACTTAAGTCTTCATTTCATTTAATTATGTGTCTTAGTTTACAAACAAAAAAGGCATTACCAGTTGAATTAATTTGCTCTAAATATGCTAGAAAAAGTGATATAGGTATTGTCTGTTGAATGATGATGATATGCTTGAAAAACCTGTTGTTGATGGTCAGCCTGCTATTAGGCAGACCACAGTAGAAATTATGCCTGCAGAGTGTGACAATGCTGAATTGTTAAGTTAACAAATCTGTGGAATCAGCATTTTGCCATAGTGCTATTACTAGATTTATTAAATCTCATATAACTGAGGAGGTAAAATAATTATAAGGACTGTTAGATTCAAGAAGTATGATCTCAATATGTCTATAAGCACAATACTTTTAGTAACAAGAAGGTTGAAGTTGGGTGTGCATGAGGACAAGAGAGAGTACTCTGTAATCCAAGGGAAAATGCAGACTCTTCTAGGTAGTCTTCTATTCATTTGCTGTGATGCCTAATATATGATGCAGAGAGCTAAAGAGATGCAAAATCTATACTCAAAGGCTAGAACATTTAAAACCAGTACTGTATAGGATAAAGGGAAACTGGCAGTACCCCAGAAATATTATTACATTTTCATGAGTTACCATTTATAGAAGAACGGTTTGAAGAAGAAAAAGCTGTACTTATTGGTTCATAGATTCATAGGTGTGTACTAGGCTAATGGCCCTAGAGCCTTTACAAGCCTAGCCCATAGAAGTGCCTTGGCATCATGCCGCCCGACATTAGTTCCTAGTGTCTCTATCAAGTATAGCCACTGGAGTGATCCCTGGGGTGAACTATCTATTTCCCATCCACTCAAAATTCCTCTTGAAGAGGGCCAGTGAGGTGCTCTGCTTGACATGTATGGGAAGTCTGTTCCAGAGCATGGGAGGTTAGTTCCCAGTGCCTCTATCAAGTAGAGCCACTGGGTGATCCCTGGAGTGAACATTCTATTTCCCATCCACTCATCAAGATTTCTCTTGAAGAGGGCCAGTGAGGTGCTCTGTTTGACATGTATGGAAAGTCTATTCCAGAGCACGGGCAGTCTCTCGGTTATGAACCTGTCCCTCCAGCTTGTTCTGTTGATTGTGGTAATGAGGTTGAGGTCTCTGGAGCGTGTGGTGTGGAGGGACTGGGATTTCTTTAGATGTAGCATTTCTAAGAGAGCTGGGTCAGACATGGCTTTGTAAGTCAAGCAGAGATTGCCTCTTTGTAGATGATATGAGACAGAGAATAGTAGGAGTTATTTGAGTCTGTCCATGTAGGACACGTGTTTAAGGCCTAGGATCTCCTTGAGGTACTTTTGTGGCCTTTCCAGCTGTTGCATGTGTCTAGTGAGGTACATGCAAAATGGGGCATTATACTCGATGATTGGCCTAATGAGGGAAGAGTAGAGAGAGATGATGACCTCTTTCTTCCTGGATGCAAAACCCTTGGTAATAAGATGTGCCACATAGAATGACTTTCTGACCACAGTGGCAATGTGGTGGTCAAAGGAGAGGTTGCTGTCAACGTGTGTCTCCAGACCTCTTATAATGCCTTCTCTGTTCAGTGGGCTCCCATTGATGTGGTAATTAGTGGGAACTGAGTTTTGCCCAAAGGGGATGATGCATTTTTTTGCATTAAGCTTAAGGCCATGGTTTCGACACCAGTCATTGGTCTCAGTGAGGCCTTTCTGTAGGATGTCTACATCACTTGGGGAGTTAATAATGGCTCCCAGCTTGCAGTCGTATGTGAACGTGGTCAACCAGAGTTCCTCCGTGTTGGCTTGGACTTCTGAGAAGTAGATGCCAAACAGGAGAGGACCCAGGACCGATCCCTGTGGGACTCCACTCGTGACTGGTCGGCAGTCTGACTTGGAGTTCGCTACTTTCACACTTTAGGTTCTATCTGTGAGCCAATTTGCAACCCACCTAGTGATATAGGGGTTGATGCCTAGTTTGGTATGTTTATCAATAAGTTCTGACTGGGGAATGGTATCAAAGGCCTTGGCCAGATCGAGGTAGGCTGTATGAACTGCCTTGCTCTCATCCACAGCTCTGGTGACTGACTCAAAGTCAACCAGGTTGAGCAGGCATGCTCTACCTTTCACAAAACCAAATTGCATGGGATCTAGAGTTTGGAGATTCCCTATATCCTTGTTAATTAGGTCCATGATGAATGCGCTCCATAGTCTTGCACATCAGACTCGTCAGGCTAATGGGGCAATAATTCCCAGGGTCTGTAGTCACTTCCCCTTTATGGAGAGGGATGACTGTAACAGTGCGCCATTTGGTAAGGACAAAGCCTGAGGTGAGGCTGTGATTGAACAGGGCACACAGATGTGGTGCCAGTTTACTTTGTAGTTCATGTAGAACACATCCAGGGATATTGTTCGGTCCCATGGAAGCTGTATTCTTGGCCTTGGACAATGCAGCTTTAACCTGTGCTGCAGTAATGCTGGGTGCCTGACATTCCTCAAATATTGTGATTGGTCCTTTGCAGGGAGTAAAGTTGGCACTAAATCAGTCGGCCAGTATGTTGGCAGTATTTGTTGGCTCAGTATAGGTGGTACCATTGTGCAGTAACTCAGAGAAAACCTGGGTATTGCCGTGGAGATTCTTGATGTAACTACAGAAGGCTTTGTGGTTGTTTTTAGTGTCTGCTGCAATTCTGCCTTCATAGCTGGCTTTAGAGGTTTTGTTGAGGCTAATAACGGAGTTTTTCCAGTCTTGGGACTTCACCTTTTTCTGCAACAGTTACTTCCTTCTGTTGTAGAGTTTATTAATGGCAGAGGACTTACTGTTTTTAGGATGAACATACACTTTCCACATTACCTCCCTATACTGACGAAAGTAATTCTGATCTGGCTGACCTCCAGATATGTCATGTCAAGTTTAAGAAAGCACAGTAGAAAGGTAGCACACAAAGAAGGGACCAAATAGATTGCCCCAAGAGTAGCCAGGAGTACAGGGTTTGATTCCATCCATCTCCATTTGTCTACTATGTGACTCTGGCCATGTAACTCAACCAGACAATGCTCCCAGGTCTCCACTGAAAAGGAACATTTGCATCTTGTGCTCTTACCTGGTTAACAAATATAGTAAAAAAGAAACATGAATGAATAGAACAGCTCCACATCATAGCCTTACTTTAAGCTAAGAAATGACTTTTTTCTGCAGGGTATTTCAAGAAAAAGAACAGAGGCTGATAAAGCCGTTGACAACAAAGCCATCCATTCTCCCTGCAATAAAGTCAGCACGCAGTCATGCCTTGGGTGTCCATCTGGGGATGGATGAAACTAAGGTTAGAATTCTAGTCAGATTTTCCTGGTCTAGTGTCATGAATGAAACTGACATTTTCTGTGCAGCCTGTGTAGAATACCAGAGGACACCACCCTATTCCAGGGTGTGGAAGCCATCTGATCTCTGTCTAAAAACAGAAATGCCATTTGATCACATAACCATGGACACAGTAGGTCCACTTGAGAAGTCTAATAGAGATCACCAATACATATTATAAACAATGGCTATGCAGCAAAGTTTCAAGAAACAGTGCCCTTATGGAAAGAGATCACAAAGTCTTTGACAAGACAACTAGTTCTGTTGTTTTGGGGGTTTCCCCAAGAAATCCTTAATGACTAAGGTACTCCAATCATCTTTAAGGGTATGCATGAACTTTGCAAGTTCTTTGAGGTGAAGCATTTAAGAATGTCTGTATTCAGCCTCAGACATAATGACTAGTTCAATGTTTTAACAAAACTTGAAATTAATCTGCTTTGAAAGTCTATAAAACAGTTGGACAGAACTGAGATGAACTCCTTTCATACCTTCTCTTTGCTCTAGGAGAAATAACCCCAAGCCTCATATGGTTTCAGTCCATTTCAACAGTTATATGGCAGACCTTTCCAAGGCTTACCAGTTATAGCAAAAGAAACTTGGGAAGAGGACAGTAATCATTTCAAGAGTGAGCCATGGTGCATATGGAGAAAGAGAACAAAGAACGCTCAGCAGAGAACTTGTAATAGATATGATTGCCTTAGAGAATTCAAGAGGAAGGGGTAATGTACGTGTGTTAAAATTTTCTACTAAAACAAAAAACAAGTGGTAATTTTACAGCCATTTTGAAATTATCATGATGGTGAGCAAGTGAACTTCAAAGTAAGGAAAACTGTCAGTGACCCAGAGATAGGGAGATAAAGAATAGGGACCTATTTTCAGAACTAAAATTATTAAGCTTTAGGCCAGTGAGGAAATGCAGAGTGGGTGGAATAGTCACGTTCACTGCTTCCTAAACCTGATGGAACTATACCGTTTTGCAGTGACTTTAGCAAACTGAATAGTGAACACAAATTTCATTCCTTCCCCATGCCTAGAAAAATTTAGTTAGTATTTCTTCTTCCTCCTCTTGTTCTTCTCTGGACTTTAACAAGGCTTACTGACAAATCTTATAATTTCAGAGGCTAAGTAAAAAATATTATTCTCCACATTGGATGGACTGTGTTTTCTATATAGTCATGACATTTGTTCTTCATGGAACCCTAGCAATGTTTCAGAGATTTGTGTACTACAGTTTGAGATCTCAAACAATGTATGCCACAGCTTATATTTTGCTATAGTATTTTTTAAGGAAAGCATGGGACGTTATCTTCTTAAGGTATAAGACATTATAAGCTTCTTTCATCAACCAGGTGTTGACAGCCTGCCCCCAGAAATGTAAACTGCTCATGGCTGAAACCTGGAGAACTGTGACTGTGTGATAGGAAGACTGACTGTGCAACCACAGGCTGAGAAGGAAGAGGTCATATTAAATTGTCCCTTTCCCATTGATAGAAAAAAAACAAGTCAAAGCTCAGCCTAGATGGCTTCCTAATTCTGAACCCCAGCTCAGCCTAAGAAAAAAAGTCCAAGAGAGTTAAGGAACAGCGGGAATATAAGTGAAAGAAAAAGAGGACATTTTGCATGGGGGGGGGGGGGTGTTGGCAGCAAATATACACAGTTTGATGCTGATGGTAGAGAATGTCTCAAAGGATGCTGATATCCTAAGGAAAGTAGAGACTCACTGGCAAAGAACTGAGAGAGTACATGAACAGCAAAAAAAAAAAAAAATATATATATATATATATATATATATGTGTGTGTGTGTGTGTGTGTATGTAGAGGTAAAGTAGCAAGGTAGCCAGAGGGTGTCAGTATCCCCAAAAGGTGAAAAAGGGCATAGAAAAGTAAAACAAAATTGAATTCTCAGATGAGATGCAACCAAGAGGGAGGGCACTGCATTAATATAGACAAAAGCAATGGGAGGAACACAGCAAAATTAGCAGAGAGAATCATCCAAGCAACAAGGAGACCCAGGGGTATTGGAATGCAGGAATGGCGGGAGCAAATGGGTAATGGGAGCAGTGTGGTGTAGTGAAACAAGCTTGATTGGTTAAAATAGGTATACTGTCCCACAAAAGAAGTTAAGAAAGGAAGACTTTAGCTTACAAACAAGTCCAGCTGGCACCAACTTGAGCAGACCTAACAACAGTTATAGGGAGCATTAAGAAAGCCAGCAATACAAACTTTTTGTTTTCTTAAACTTAACCAGCAACTTCAACAGTTTGTATTTGTATCTGTCTACAGAGAGAACATTTGTGAAGGGCAAGCCATTTAGTTCCTTAATTTTTAATTATCTTCTGTTTCTCCTTTAAAAATAAATTCTATGCTTGTTTCCTGCCTTTCCTGTAACTAGTCAAGTCCAGATACAGATTTGCTGTAACTAGGACTGTTTATAAGCTTCTGAGCCCCCAAAGCCTTTCTGTGTTGGAGGGAAGCCTTCTAGCTTATCAGTAGGAGTGGTAAGCACTAGGTAGCCTATCTACTACAAGAGTGGTTTCTGGCCCAGAAATTGTAGTTTATTTGCCATTTGTTTTCCATCTCTTTCAACTTTCTACTTTAAAAGCCTGCATTTGCACTTGTTTCCCACCTTTCCTGTAACTAGTCTAGCCCAGATACAGATTTGCTGTATCCAGGATTGTTTGTAAGCTTCTGAGCCCCCAAAGCCTTTCTGTGTTGGAGGGAAGCCTTCTAGCTTATTAGTAGAAGTGGTAAGCACTAGGTAGCCTATCTACCACAAGAGTTGTTTCTGGCCCAGAAATTGTGGTTTATTGGCCGTTTGGGCAGTTTTTCCATCTTTTTCAACCTTCTGGTTTAAAAGCCTGCATTTGCGCTTGTTTCCCACCTTTCCTGTAACTAGTCTAGTCCAGATACAGATTTGCTGTATCCAGGACTGTTTGTAAGCTTCTCAGCCTCCCAAGCCTTTCTGTGTTGGAGGAAAGCATTTTAGCTTGTCAGTGGGAGTGTTAAGCAGTAGGTAGCCTATCTACCACAAGATCCAGGTACAGATTCTTAGTTTTAGCACTTGAATTTGCTTATTTGTGCTCAGCACTTGTTCAGAACTTGTTGTTAGCACTAAATAAGCTACAAATTACTACAGCACTCAACCTTCCTCTTTACCTAGAGGAAAACAGTTTTTGTACTTACTTTCCTCACTTGCTTAGAGAAAAACGGCTCTTATACTCACTTTCCTCACTTGTCTAGTGGAAAGTAGTTTTTTATTCAGGCATGTCCAAGGGTCAGCTCCCAGTGTTCTCTCCTGTCTATCTGATGAATCTGGGCATCTTGGGGCAATGTAGCAATTGCCTCATGTACACAGACAGCCCTCTCCTCCTACCACCCAACACCACAACCTGTGAGAGATGCACTTATCTAGCCAAACTGGAGGTAAAGCTTTCTCCAACCAAGACTGAACTTGGCAGTCAAGAGGAGAAGGTAAACACTTGCATCACACCACACACATCACACAGTCCCACTAAACATACACCACCAAAATCCACACATAGAAACCCAAAAACATTCACTGAGGCTCTCAATAATAATCTGCTCAAGCAACAGAGACCTCCAAAGCAGAAACACAAGCAACCTCCACCCCCCCAACACAACCCAAATGAGACATAGCCCACAGACTCAGTGTGCCACTCAGCCACAGCCCATAAGTTAAAACAACGTACCCAACACACTAGTCATAAGTGACTCTATAGTCAGGCACACTGATGTCCCACTCACCAGACTAAACAAGGAGAAGGTTACTGTCAGCTGCCTGTTGGGTGCCAGGATCTGCCACATAACCCACACACTCAGGTCACTCCACAACAAGTACAAATATGACTCTGTTATTGTCCATGTTGGTGTGAATGGCCTGAGACGTACCTCCCTGGACTACATGAAAAGAGACATGGAAGAGCTCTCCGATCTTGTAACCCAGGCAGGTATGACCCTAGCCCTGAGTAGCATCTTGCCATCGCCCAGAATGATACCGCAGTACAAGGACAAAATGATTGACTTCAGCAATTGGCTAAGCTTCTGGTGTCATTCTAAAGTGATCCAGTATCTGTCTGCCTGGGATGACATGTTCGACAGACCACAATGCTTTGCCAGAGATGGCCTGCACCTGCCACCCCTGGGATTCCGGATACTGGCTAAGGCTCTTGCTGCCCCTATAGTGCCTTTTTTAGGCGAGGTTCAAATGACAAATTCACCACCGTAACAGGAACAGGCAAGCAAAAACTGAGGGTAATGCTACTCAATGCTAGAAGTCTAAATCTCAAAATGCACTCTCTCGAGGCACTCCTTAAAATAGAGAACATTGATATCTGTGGAGTGACTGAGACCTGGTTCAAGGCTCCAGAGAGCACCCCTACATTACCAGGCTATAACCCATATCACACTTTTTGGCCACCTAAGCTAGACCGGAACACCAAAGTCGGAGATGTGTCCATATTCATTAAGGATATCCACACCTCCAGGCTAGTTGCTCAGCATAATGCATCTGAGGTTATCCAAGTGCAACTAACTCTGGGCAAAACTGGAATCCAAATTGTAGCTTGCTACAGATCCCCACCATGCCCCAGGATTCCCACTCCTCTTTTCTTGATGTACTGGAAAATATTACAGTTCAACCAAACACCCTAATATTGGGCAATTTCAACTACCCCACCATTAACTGGGAAAACTACTCATGTACCAACTCCTTCGCTCAACTCTTTCTGGAATGCATAAATTCCAATGCCCTGGATCAACTTATTCACACCCTCATCAGGGGCAACAATATCCTAGACCTAGTCATTACCAACATGAGTGACCGGTGTCCCACACCTGAAGTCAACTCCTTGTTGGTCAGATCCGACCATAAGCTAATCACCATAGATATCCACATCCCGGCCCCACCCTCACATTAAGGAAATCATGGTAAAAAATTTCTCCAAAGCCAACTTCATGCTTCTTAAGACAGAAGTGGCGAACTTCATGACACCCATGCAGATGGACAATACAGTTACGACTGCTGAATCCTACACAGATGCACTCTATAAGCACTTACACAAGTGCATGGATCGTGCTGTCCCAAACAGAACCAAGATGCTATCCTCCAAAAAAGGAAGACAATCTGGTGGTCCCCTGCCATAAACAAACTCTACAGCAGAAGGAAGAAACTGTTGCAAAAGAGAGTAAAATCCCATGAGTGGAGGAGTTCCCTGGTCAGCCTCAGTAAGAAGCTGAGATCCCTTATAAGATCCTCCAAAGCTAGCTACAAAAACAAAATTGCCACTGATTCTAGGGACATCCACAAAGCATTCTATAGCTATGTCAAGAATCTCAGTGGTAACACCCAGATCTGCTCTGAGTTACAGCACAATGGTAAGAAAATTATAGAACCCACTGATATTGCCAACATACTGGCAGATAGATTCAGTGCTAACTTTACCCCTCTCTCACCCCCTAAAGGGCCCATATCTATACAGAAAGAATGCAGAGTCCCTGTAATCACAACTACGCAGGTAAAAGCTTCACTCTGTAAAGCAAAAAACACAGCATCCATGGGACTGGACAACATTCCAGGCTGGGTTTTACACGAACTTCAGAACGAACTGGCTCCCCACCTAAGCACCATGTTCGATCATAGTCTCACATCAGGCTTTGTGCCCACTGAATGGCGCACAGCAACAGTTATCCCACTCCACAAAGGGGGAGCCACCACTGATCCCGGGAAATATTGCCATCTTAGCCTGACGAGCCATGTCTGTAAGGCTATGGAACGTATCATCATGGAACTTATAAACAAAGACATTGGTAACCTCCAAACTCTGGACCCCACCCAGTTCGGGTTTGTGAAAGGCAGATCATGCCTCCTGAACCTGATCGACTTGTTTGAGGCAGTCACCAAAGCTGTAGACGAGGGTAAGGTGGTTCACACAGCCTATCTTGACCTCGTCAAGGCTTTCGACACCATCCCCCATTCTGGAATTATAGCTAAACTCACTAAACTAGGTATAAATCCCTACATCACAAGATGGGTTGCCAATTGGCTCACTGACAGAACCCACACTGTAAAAGTTGCAGACTCCAAATCTGACTTCAAACCAGTGACAAGTGAAGTACCACAGGGTTCAGTCCTGGGACCTCTCCTGTTTGGTATCTACTTCTCTGAAGTATAGGCTAACACAGAAGGCCTTTGACTAACGAAGTTCGCAGATGACTGCAAACTAGGAGCCATAGCTGAGTCCCCAAATGATGTGGACATCCTACAGAAGGGCCTCACTGAGACAGATGCCTGGTGTTAGATCCATGGCCTCAAGTTCAATGCCAAAAAGTGCATTGTCATCCCCTTTGGTAAAAACTCTGTACCCATGAACTACCACACAGGCAGCAGTCTACTTAACGCCGAAAGTGTGATGAGACCTTGGGACCCAGGTGGACAGTAGTCTCTCCTTTGATAATCACATCGCCACAGTAGTCACGAAATCCTTCTACGTGGCACACCTCATCACAAAAGGGTTCTCATCTAGGAAAAACGAGGTCATTGTTCCCCTCTACTCAACACTTATTAGACCCATTATACAGTAAAATGTCCCTTTTGGAATGTACCTCGCAAGACATCTGCAGCAGCTGGAAAAACCACAGATGTACCTCACAAAAAGGATTACTGGCCTCAAACAGATGCCCCACACTGACCATCTCAAAAAATCCAGCTTTACTCCGTAGCATATTGCCTACTCCGAGGTGATCTCTGCCTAACATATAAAACTATGTCAAACCCAGAGCTGTTGGACATGCTACACCTAAAGAAATCCCAATCCCTACGAGCTACATGTTCTAGGGACCTAAACCTTGTCACCACAATAAACAGGACACGCTGGAGGGATAGATTCCTGTCCCAGAGACTTCTTATACTCTGGAACAAGCTACCCATCTATGTTAAGCAGCGTTCCTCATTAGTATTCTTCAAGAAAAATCTAGATAAGTGGATCGGAAATAGGAAATACACCCCGGGGATCATTTCTGTAGCTCTGCTCGACAGGGGCACAGGAAAATAACTTTCTGGAGTGGCGTAAGCCAGGGAACCTTGTTGGCTAGGCTTACTTGGGCTGATAGCCTAGTACCTGCCTATGAACCTATGAATTAATAAACTGCTTCCTGTGGTGCAGGAATTGATTCACTCAGCCTCTGTTTGTCTGTTGTGTGACCTTGAGCAAATCAGTCAACCAAATAGTGCTTTGGGACAATTGGGAAATAGGGCTAGCATTCTCACTGGCCTCCTGGACTGCATTCCTAGTTACTTCTTATGAACCTCTATTCTGCCTGCTGTCCTGGAGACCTATGCTAATAGTGTGATTTATCAAGGTCATACTGCCTGCAAGCACTTTCATTCAGCCATGCCATAACCTGAGGCAAGCAGCATAAAGCAATACTCCCAAGAGAGTGCACTTTCACTGCTAGCAAAGATCCTGATCAAGCTATATGCCAAGTTGAATCCAAGCAGATGAAAAGTGCACACAAGGACTGCTCCATTCCTTAAGGTGCTGTGCCCACTAGTGCAGCTTCTATACTGAGGGCCCCAGACAACAACTCCAAAAAAAAAATCCTCAGTTGCTTGTAAGCTTTGTGCATACAGATAGTCATAGGAGCCCACAGAATTTGTTATATGATTGTTTTCAACTTTTTCTTACATCTTGCCATCACCACAGTACAATCCACTAACCCAAACAGTTGAGTGGAAGGGCAGGGTTAAAAGGCATGGGTAAGTGGAAGTCAGGGAGAAAAAATATAGGGAGAACAGTCTGTAGCAAGACCTAGACTACAGCAATAGGCTTAATGCTGTAGTAAACCTACTAACAGTTATCACACTATAGTAGGCTCCCATTGCTTGGAAGCATCAAGGTAAGCAGAAAGAGCAGAAGGAGCATGCAAACCCAGAAAAGCACAGCCCAACTGCTGTGGAACATAGTAGCAAGAGAAGTGTGCAGCAAGAAAGGGTGGAAGCAACCAGCAAGGGAATACCAGAAATACAGGATAATCAAATTCAAACTATTTAGCCTATCAAATAGGAGAGCTAATCATTATTAAGGTCCACTGTAGAGTGTCAACCTTTGCTTAAAAAGAAGAATGTATTACTAATAATGATTTTCATGATTATTATATGTATTGTTTCTATTGCTATTATTACTTCTGTAGTTAGTCATTGCATATACTATCTTGCATCGCTTGCATAGTACCATCGTTACTGTATATTGATTCTACCTTCATACCAGCCCTGACGCACAACCTTTAATGAAGACACGCCCCATTCACGTATGTCTTCTGTGTGGAGGCCTACGTGAATGGGGCGTGCTTTCGTTGAAGGTTGTGCATCAGGGCTGGTAACCCGGTACGTAAAAATCCACTACCAATCATTAGCGGACCGGAGTTCTGCTGTGGCGACCCCTAACCGGGAAAAGCCAAAAGACACAAACAAACTAACCTTGCCAGTCTCCAAATATATAATTTCAGTGTTTAACAAAGTCACTGAAAAACAATGCATGAAAGTCGTGCATTTTGAATGTCTTTTTTTCCTTATGAACAGAGGCCCCTAGCTGTCACCTCTAGTAGTACCACCTTACTAGCACAAAATTAATGCAGAGAAATTGTTGCCATCACATAGAAATGGCCATCAAAGCTCTATATACAAACTGGACACAATCCTACTCTGGGACATTAAAATGTCAAGAAGTCCAAAAGAGTAATAAAAATCACAGGATATAGAAGAAAATGTAATGGTTACAATATCCCCAACCCACACACACACAACCTCTCTTTCTCAAAAGCAGGTATTTGAGAAAGAGCAATAAACTTGGACACAGAGAAACAAGCTAAGGTCCAAAAGCCCGGCACAAAAATACAGTTGTATGGTAACAGTTGCAATTAATCCACAGCACAAAGAGAACAAAGAAATTCAAAATCTTCCCTCCTTTTTACAAGACCCATATACTGCAGTGACTCGTACAGTCAGACAGTTATTCAGTATTCTTTCTTGAGATGTACTTCCACATTCATTTGAACAACACAGCTAGAGGCAGACTGAAAGAGTCTGTCTTGGGTATGTGATTGAGGACTGAGCTATATGCTCACAAAGGAACTAAAACTGAAATACTGATTCCAGGGACCCTGGGCACAGATGTGAAAAGATTACTATTTGCAGTAAAGAAGTGACCCTTTCTGCCTTATTAATGTGGTACAGCACTTTTGATTAATGCCTATTCATTAAGATATTAATTTATTTTTAATATTATAATAAATTCTAATTTTATGCAAACTCAACCTGATGCATGCTAGCTGATTTAGGTTTGTAAATGGGGAAGGGGGAAGTAAGTGTTGAGCTAACTTGTTTTTACATATAGATAAATGCATAAATGACCAGATAAATATTACATACCAACATATTTATTATATCAGTACAATGGATGTTAGTCGTGGGACATGCTAATTAAAACAGTCAAAAAGAATTGAAAACAATCATTAGGAAACTGTACATGTATAGAATGTGAACTCATCTCTGATTTGTGAAAATAACGACTTTTCTACTGAAATAGTGTATTAGTTTTCACAGTTTTGTCTTAAACTATGTTAATGCTGCTATGTTTTGTTTGATAACATGGCTAAACATGGAAATTTTTGAAGGGAATGCAAACCAGCAGTATGCATGCATTTCTACAAGGATCTCTTGGTCTCCAGAATTGGAAAATACAGCAAACACCAGTTTAGAATTAAATCTGAGTCCTCTTTTCACTATACAACTCCTATAGAATGAGAGGAAAACAGATAAATAGATAAATAGTTGAGGGATGCTAAACAAATACCTGCCCCAAAAGGTGCATGACTTAGAAATATAGCTGAGACAGCGGTATGAAATATGTGAAAGGCTTAGTTACCATAGGAATCTCCTTTATTACATCGACTTACCATAATGTCAACTTTCATAAAAGCAAAACCACAGTGTCGAATCTTTAAAATCACAAACTCCCAGAACATCATATTTTCTCACCAGGAAAGTTACCACTTGGCCACCAACAAAAAAATTACAAACTCAAGCAAATTAAACCCACCGAAGTGGGGGGCTTCGTACTCCCCAACTAAATATACAAACTCCAAGATCGCACTACAGTGGAGAAAAGGGCAAAGTTCACCATGGTGGCCAAGTGGTGAGGGGGATGAAGCCCTGTCACCAAAAAGAGGAGAAATAATGCCTGCTGCCCAAGCCCAGGCAATAGTCCGAAGTCTCCTGATATCCTTGGCTTGGGAGCAACTAAACTGCCTTATAAAAAAGGCCACACACATGGTAAAAATAAACCACATAATATACAGGTTAATACCCCTTTTCAGGCTCAAACTAGTGCCATTTCCCCTACAGCTCAGCTTATGCCACCTGCTCCACAATCTCCAGTGCAGTAACTGCTGCAGCTCAGACCTCCACAGCCGTATACTCACCCTGAGTCTTATTCTAGCCAGGGACATTCATACAAGAAGACTGGATCCTGGTAGACAATATGACAGAAGATTTAAAGGGAGGCAGAGACATAGTTCTGACAGAATATTCCAAAAGGAGCCAAAACTATAATAGGTATAGGACCAAAAGCAGTCTTAATTCATTTTGCAAAGAATGAATGAGAAAATAATTAAGTTCACAGAATGAGGTCAGATAGATAAGGGAAAAAAATGAAGTCTCTGTTCCAAAATTTATGGAACTAAAAATACTCACTGTCTCCTGGTTTTCCTTCTCCTCCACCTGTGGCATGCAGCAATCCTATCCCACCTGAGAACAGTACTTCCAATAACCAGTGACTAGTTTCTTCTGTTTCCTGTCAGGTTGCCAAGGTAAATGATTAATATGGTTACTGATTTAAAATAAGTACTTATGGTAAAGGTAATAGAAAGTACAATCTCCAAGAGTGACACCTCACTAAAAGCTCCTAAAGCTTCTAGTGTCATTAATGTTGACGATGCCTTGTTACAAATGATAGGGCAAAACAAATTATACTTGGACAACATAATCCTTAAGGGAAGTGAAAATAGGATGTTATGTAGTCCTATCTCACCGTAATTCTTGCTGGATGGGTTAGGCTGATACTAAAGCTTGAGAGCTTTTACTGGCTCGAGGCTAGCCCCTATCCCATGGTGCCTCACAGAAATTCCCCAGATCTCGTTTGCCGTGAAAGCTTCAAGGTTGTGTCTTACTGGCTCGTTGGCTAAGTAATACGATTTTTTTTTACTTTATTCCTTTTCTACCACTTTTTTCTATCTTATATATATCTTAATAGTTTCTTCTGTATTGTCGACTGTTTTGAAAGTTTTCAACCCCTATTCCCCCCTCAGGACTGTATGGCCTGTTTAAATTAGAGGGCCATAGTGCCTGTTTAAGTTAGAGGACCTTTCCTCCCTGTGTGTGTGTGACTGTTATTAAAAAAAAAAAAAAAAACTTATCTTCTTCCTTACACTTTTATTTCAGTGCTTAACAGTGTCTAAAGATAAAGACAAGGATCATCGCCCTTTGGGCTTCAAAAAATGCAACAGGTGTGCGCAGAAAATGTCTCTTACAGACAGCCACACCAGTTGCGTATATTGTCTGGGCGAAGCCCATTTACAGGAACCCTACACCTTCTGTCACGCTTTTAGTACAAGAGTGTTGAACGAAAGGAAGCAAAAACTTATTGACAGGGGTCTCATGACCAGTTCCTTCCAGGAACAGCTGGAACTTGGTCAGGCAGCTCCAAAATCTTCAAAGAGAAAATCATCGGCCCTGACTTCGGAGCTGACCAAAAAGTCTAAAGCGTCAGAACCAAGGAGTTCCTGTTCCGAATCTGCTTCATCTTCGGTGCAGTCCATTCCATCGGTTCTGAGACAGTCTTCAGTACCGAAGATTTTGCCCAACATCGAGACTGTATCTCCTAATTTGAGATCTCCTATTTTGGAGAGGAGGTCTCCTTCAGTCTCCACCAGATCCTCCAGGACCCTATCAGATGAGGACATTGAGAGGGTGGTGAAGAGGTTGCTTTTGGATCCAGCTCTGGCTAGAAAATTGACCCCTCCAGACCCAATGTTCTCGAAGCCGTCCTCCGTACCGATCACTGTTCCTCCTCTGACTGCTTCGCTCTCGGAGCCTATTATGTCAGGTTCCTCTTTCTTCGACCCTTCGGCTCCGGGGATTCAGCCTTTTTTCTCTGAGCCAATTACTCTATCCTCAATGGCTCAGTCTGGAGCTGAGGGTTCTGGGAGCCGATGCTCTCTTGTCGACTCTGAGGGGGACAGTCACCCTGGGTTCTCTTCGGAACTGACCCTCCCTCTCAGAGCCTCAGCTCAACTGAGCTCGGCTCCCACTTCTGCTTCAGAGCCGTTCTCTCTTGCTAGGAGTCTACCATCTGCCCCCTTGGAGTGGAGGTCTTCTTCAGAGCGGGGAGGAAAGGCTTTCGAAGATATAGAGAAGGCTTTAACCTCTGCCAAAGCCATTCCTTTTGACCCTGTGTCCCACCAGCAGCAGCAGGCAGCAACCTCTTCCCCCCTGCCACCCCCACAGCGTAGGGAACCAGAGGCCCAAGTATCCCCCATTGGAGGCGTCCCCCCTTCCGAGACCTCCCCAGATTATCCCACTGGAGAGCTCCCTCGGAAAAGGTTATGTAAGAGGAAGCATGTCGACTCCCCTGAGTCTGTCACATCAGACACTGATTTAGAGGAATCAGAAGGGTCCCGTAGATCTCCCTATGAGGATGTCTCCTTCTCTGACATCCTAGAAATCCTTAGACAGTGGGGTGATTGGAAGACTTCTAACCCTACTGAGAATGAATCAGTGTATCTTGAGGCCTTTGGCTCCCAACCTTCCACCTCTTGGGTGACACCGCCTTATGACCAACTTTTGGGGGTCATTTCGCTGAAAGCATGGACTTCTCCAGATTCAGTGGAAGCCGTCCCGAGGAGGCCAAACAAATTTATGACAGCACCTGAGGACAAATCTTTCCTTAGCATGGGAGTTCCAGTTGATGCTTTGGTGGTAGCAGCAGCCACCAAGAAGGAATTATCTGAGACATCTTCTAATATCCATCCTCCTAACAAGGAGTCCAGGACGATGGATAGGTATGGGAAGCATACTTTTTCTTCAGCGGCATTTACACTAAGATCGCTGAATTACCTGACCCATTTCACTCGTCTTCAGAGGGATCTCCTGAAAGAGTTAGGAGATGCCCTCCAGGGTTCAGTAGCTCCGGGTTCCATGGACAAGATTTCCGTACAGCTCTGCACCCTTACTTCCATAGCTAACTGCTCCATGAGGCTGATCTCATATGCGGCAGATGGAGCGAGCAGGGCATCCGCAGCAGGAATATCCCTCAGGAGACATTCGTGGTTGCGTCTTTGTAATTTTGCAGAATCCTTCAAGTCTTCCTTCACTAACATTCCCTTTGATGGTTCATCTCTTTTTGGATCCCAAGTGAAAGAGACTTTGATTAGGTGCGAGCAGGAAGGAAAAACCTTATCTGCCATTGGAGTCCATTTCTCTCTCCCATTCAGACCCTATCCCAAGGGTAATACAGGAGGGAAAATGTGGTTCTGCAAATCCCAAAAAGGTTTTCCTCAGGCACAAGGTCAACCCTCCCCCAGGGGCAGAGGGGGAGGATATAATGGAACACGCCGCCCTCGCGGCAGAGGAGGTCCTCAACATCAGGAAGACAGAGAAGCTTTCTCTGATCGTCCCTCCCATTGACCCTGAAGGGTTGCCCGACTGTCCATCTCTGGAGGCAGTCGGGGGTCGTATATCACTGTACCCAAGCGCCTGACTAACTATCACTCAAGATCATTGGGTACACACAGTAATATCCAGAGGTTATCTGATTCCCTTTATTTCCGAACCCCCAACAAACCGGTCTGTTCCAGATGTACCACCCATCCAACTAGACCGTGCAACATCAGAGGTCATCTTGTTGCTGCAAAAAAGAGTCATCCAAGAAGTCCCCGCAGAGCAAGTAGGATCCAGAACTTACTCTCGATTCTTTTTAGTTCCAAAAAAGACAGGGGACTGGAGATCAATTCTGGATCTCAGCAGGCTCAACAGGCATGTAAGAAAATCAAAGTTCCAAATGGTCACTCTGCAGTCGATATTTCCCTTTATCAGGAAAGACAACTGGATGTGCTCAATCGATCTCCAGGATGCGTACTACCACATCAAAATGGACAGGCGCTCCAGGAGACACTTACGCTTCTGGCTGGGAGCCAGCCATTTTCAGTTCAGAACACTGCCCTTTGGCCTCACTACCACCCCCAGAGTGTTTACCAAATGCATGGCACTGGTAATGGCTCACCTGAGATGTCAAGGATTCCAGGTGTTTCCATACCTAGACGACTGGCTCCTCACTGCTACCACCAAGCATCAACTCATAAGGACCAGGGACAAGACTCTATCCTTGTGCGCCAGCCTAGGCATCATTGTCAACTTGCAAAAGTCAGTCTTATCTCCCTTGCAGCATATTGTATGTCTAGGCTCAGAAATAGACACAACCACCATGTCAGTAAAGCTAACACAGGAAAGAGTGGAATCTCTACGCAGTCAGATCATATCCTTATTAAACAAACAAAGAGTCCAGGCCAGAGTAGTCCTTCAAGTCCGAGGGACTATGGCTTCCACCATCTTATTAGTTCCTCTTGCTCGCCTACACATGAGGATTCTCCAGTTGATGCTGTTTGCACAATGGTCAATGCAAGACCTTCCATTGTCTCACCAGATATTAATAACAAACATATGCAAAAGGGATCTGACATGGTGGTTACACACGAAACAACCTGTCATAGGTCGTCCACTTGTTCCTCCCCAAGAGAAAGCAGTTTTGACCATGGACGCTTCCCAGATAGGGTGGGGGGCATTATCTGGGAAAGACAGTCCAAGGTACTTGGCAAAACCACGAGAACCACTTGCACATCAATGTTCTGGAAATGAGAGCGGTGCTTTATGCGTTGCAAGCACTTCACAACTCCCTTCCCACTGGAACGATTGCAATTCAGTCAGACAACATGTCTGTCGGTTGGTACATAAACAAACAAGAGGGAACCAAGTCTTACCTGCTTTGCAGAGAGGCCTTAAGAGTTTGGAAATGGGCGATGGATACTCAACGCTTCCTGATAGCAATGCATATCCCCAGGAAATCCAACATAATAGCGGACAAACTCAGCCGAGCAATTCTGATGCCTCACGAGTGGTCCCTGAATCCAGTGGTTGCGAAAGAGATTTTTCACAAATGGGGCCAGCCTTGCTGCAGTCTGTTTGCCACTCACCTGAACACCAAATGCAGCAGCTACTTTGCCCTCATTCCCCATCCGGGGATATCACCCAGGGATGCTCTAGTTCACGATTGGACCCTGGGACTTCTCTATGCCTTTCCTCCCTTTCCACTCATACCCAAAGTAATACAGAAAGCAAGACAGTTGAGTTCCTTGATCCTCATTGCTCCTTACTGGCCTCAACAAGTTTGGTTTCCTTTCCTGTGGCCCTACATTTTGGAGGAATCATGGATTCTGGACCCATCTCCAGATCTCCTGATTCATCAATCGGGACAGTTCCACTCCTCCATCCACACCCTCAGATTGACAGCATGGCTGCTCCAATTCCACTTATAGCCAGGTGCATTCCCTTATCCCCAGCGGTCAAACACATCCTAATTTCATCCCATAAACCTTCCACTCAGAAACTATATTCTAGCAAATGGAAAAGGTTTTCCCTTTGGGCTATGAATCGGGGCGTAGATCCATATACAGCTCCTTTAGAATCCATTTTATCCTTCCTTACAATTTTTCATGAAGGAGTGGCAGCCACTACAGTTAGTTCAATTAGCTGCCATTTCCAATTTCCATTTTGGTTTCACGGAAAATCCAATCATGCAACACTCCCTCTGTAAAACCTTAAAAGGAGTTCTTCTTCTTAGGCCCCAATAAAACAACCATTAGAACCCTGGGACTTAAATTTAGTCCTCTCATCTTTGATGTCTGCACCCTTTGCTCGTCGTCAGACTTAAAATTATCATGGAGAACCTTTTTCTTGGTAGCTATAACATCAGCTAGGAGAGTCTCAGAACTTCAAGCCCTAACTATTTGACCTCCTTACATTATCTTTCACAAGGATAGAGTCTCTCTCAGGACAAACCCTTCTCTTCTTCCCAAGGTATGCTCAGAACACATCCTGAATACTACCATTAAGCTACCTGTGTTTTTTCCAAACCACTCTAATAAATCAGAGTAGAGACTTCACCATCTAGATGTCCACAGGATACTCAGATTCTATACACACAGGGCCAAAGAATTCAGGAAATCTGATCAACTTTTCGTTTCCTTTTCTGACAAAAGGAAAGGCTTACCTGTTTCAAAAATTACTCTTTCAAAATGGCTTTCGGATTGCATATCCTTTGCTTATCAACAAGCTTGTAGACAATTACCGTTAAAAGCTAAAGGTTCTACTAGGGCTGTAGCTCCTTCATGTGCCTTTAGATCTAGGCTCCCAATTGATACTATTTGTGCAGTAGCTACTTGGGCAAGACCACATACGTTTGTCACTCATTACAAATTGGATTTGGCCTCCCAGGACAGGTCATCCTTTGGGTCCACTGTGTTGAAGAGTCTCTTTGCTTGAGCCACCCGGGATAAAGGTGCTAGGGACGCTGTCCCATCCAGCAAGAATTACGGCGAGATAGGACTACATAACATAAAGAAGTTATGTACTTACCATAACGTTTCATGTTTGTAGTCCATCTCGCCTATATTCTTGCGTCCCTCCCTCCAACACCCTTCCTGTTTCTGGGGGATCTAGTGGACCTCTTTTTGGGGCTGCCTGACTTTGCTCTTTATTGTCCACCTGGAATGGATTATGTTTCTAATCCTTTGCTGTATTTATACAGCTTCTTTATTATTATTATTACCTGATAAGTATTAACTTTCTTGCAAACTAGATCTGGGGAATTGCCATGAGGCACCATGGGATAGGGGCTAGCCTCGAGCCAGTAAAAGCTCTCAAGCTTTAGTATCAGCCGAGTCGGAGCCGAATATTGGCTCTGAACCCATCCAGCAAGAATATAGGCGAGATGGACTACAAACATGGAATGTTATGGTAAGTACATAACTTCTCTTTCTTCTTTGATGTAAGCGTGGAAAACAGCTTACAACATGAAGCTTTAGTAGACTTGGGATCTGAAGTAACTCTAATGATGAAGGGCTTCTGTAATAAGCTAAGCAGACTATTAAAAAGATTCAGAGAGATTGAAAATCCTGCCTAATGGCTTGCGGGTTATAGGCTGCTCAGTAGGGGAATCATCAGCCTGAGGGAATTTATGGCTGAAGCTAAAATTTGAAAAAATTAAAGTGAGCCATCCAGTATGTTCATCAGTAAGCTATGATATGATTTCTTAATGGGCAGTGGTTTGCTTAAAAGGCTTAAGCAAATAACTGACTGTTTTCATGGGGTGTTGTGATCACGGTGAATAAGGCCATTTCCTTTGGAAAGGGATTAAATGTTCGTAAGCAAGCAAAATTGTGCCGTTTGGAAAGAGATGAAGCACTGAGTAAAGTGATTTTTGTAAGGTCTGATGTGCCAATGCTTGGGAATTCTGAGGATCTGACTCCATAGAGACAAGGGGGGTGTCAAAGCATGATGTAGTAAATTCTGAGATAAATACCAGATGTCTGGCATTTCTTTACTAAAGAAGTAAACCCTGTTATCTCAAGAAAGTTATCCAGACAGTGACACAGCAGTGCTATTTGATAAACATCCTGACTGCTATGTGGAAAATGAAAAGGAAAGTTCATAAGATCATGAATCATTACTTTCCAGTATGTGGTCAGAGGGAAATGAAATGTAAGTGTCAGTTAAGGCAGAGGGTTTGTAGTTGCTTGGATCTGTTTTGTGCTCGGGTTATGAAACATGTCTTATAAGTAAGCTGTGTTGTAGAATGCTGAAAAATTTAAGGCTTGATCTGAGATTTATTAAAAAATCAGAGTGGTAAAAGGTGTTACAAATTATAATGGAAACTTAGAGTATATAAACATTAAAAGACATTGCAACATCCTGTACAGGTGGTAAGGCGCCCATGCTCACCCTTGTATGTAAGTCTAAATATCCCAATGCATGCGTGTGTGTGTGTGTGTGTGTGTGTGTGTGTGTGTGTGTGTGTGTGTGTGTGTGTTTACCTTATCAGTGACATTTTGTTGTCACATTCAAGAGGTAGACCAAGAATCCCTGAATGTGACTCCATAAGCACTGAAGTCTGGACAGAACATGTCGCAGATATGTCAGTTTGTGGCTGAAACTCCTACAGCAATTCTAAACAGTATCAGGGAATACTGTTTAAGGACTGATATTAAGAAAGGTCAGAAAATGCTGACCAAACTCCACTGCTTGATGTTTGATATATAGATCACTATTGCAGTAACCTAAGATATATAAGTCCTACTTCCCTCAGGACTGGCCAGCCTTTCAAAGCTTAAGAGTACCTTACACAAGTTCCATTAGTAAGGAGCTTAAGAAGAGCTCCATAAAAAGACAATTGGAGAGCAAAAAGCAAAAAAAAACTTCAGAGCTTTTTTTTTTGCCACCAAAGAGCGCTTCTTAGGCAAACTCAACTGTCATTCATCTTGCAGTCCGTCAAGGCAGGGCAGATATTTCTACATTTGAGGAAAAACATTCCATTAAAAATATTATTCTGAGGAAAAAAAATGTATATTTGATGTTGTTAATCTTCATTCCATTAATCACTGATGGGGTTCGGTTCCAAGCCCCCGGAGCCGAGTTAGCCTTATACCAAAGCTCGCACCAGCCAAAAACTCTCTAGCTAAGCATTTACCCATAACCCCCTTCTCCCTGTTACCTCAGATCTCGTTAGCCACATTGCCGTAAAGCTGCGTTCAAGCCAGCTCTCAGCTAAGTTTTTAACCTGTCTGTAATGTTTTTGGAATATTCTGATTTTTTGATATTGCTGTTAGACCTAAAGAGTTTATTTTGTTTCTACATAGTGTGTTACCTCTTTATCTGTCTATTGTTAAGTTCTACCTCCCCTTTTTCCTGTCAATTACCTGCTGGTAATCTTCGTACCATCTCTGGTACTCTCTTCTCTATACCCACTGTGGTATTTCTCTTTATCATCATTGGTATCTTTTCTCTCTCTATTTACTATAGTTGTGTGCTTAGTAGTTGTTTATTGTGTTTTTGTTGAATTTACTGGTGTTAACATGTCTGATAAAAAGGACATTTCGGGGTTCAGGCAATGCCTGAAGTGTGATAGGAAAATGCCTAATAGTGATCTCTATGATGACTGTGTTTATTGTTTGGGTGTGCCTCACCTCTCAGTACAACCCCCTTGCACCTCCTGTGCAGGGTTTAGTTCTTGTACCATGAATAAATGTAAGAGCAAATGGATTTTGAAGGGCCTTCTCAAATTGCTATTCTCAGAGGCTCTTTCCCCGTTGGAGGGTCATCCCCTCCAAAGAAAGAGAAAAAGAGGCCCCAATCCATTCCCATTGAATTTCTAAGGGAGTTGATGTGTAAATGCTGTGAAAAAGTTTTTTTTTCTTAATTAACATTTTAGTCAGGTTTTGTGTATTTGTGTTTTTGGGGCAGGATACTGTGCTTGTCGGGGACTGAAATTGGTTTACTTACCTCTGAATGACTTGATGCTCTTTATATTGATCACTGTTGCAGTAGCATAAGCTATATTATACCCTGCATAGGATATAACAGCTGGCTAGCTTCCAGTGCTTCAGTGCACCTCAAATGCACTCAAACCATTAGTCAGATTGAGCTGAGCTGACAGGTTTGGGCACCATGCTCTTCAAAACTTTCCTGCCAGCAAGAAGAGTACTTCTGTGTAGGCTTTTGAGGAAAGACAGTTAGCTAACACTGTTCCTTTGCTGGGCAGATAAGTTCCCTTCTTGGAAAAGCCTTCCAGATTACTTTTAATGTTGTTTAAATGAACATTTTGTGAGAAACAACTATTAAACTTGGAAAAGGTATTTTTCTTGACTGTTTTATGCCTTTTATGATTAAGCCACAGCAGGCTTTTTACTTTTGTGGTAAAAAGTTTTAAAGGTTGTTTAAAACTACTTTTTCTTTGGAGAAACTGAGTATTCTACTTTTTGGGGCTGGAAAATGTGCATTTTACTGTTTACTTTTTTATTTCCTGTTTTACCGACTTCCACCACTAAGCTTCCCTGGGAAACCAGCACATTTTCGGCCTAACCATGGAACAAACTACTGTTCCAATTGTCAGACCTTCTTCCAGCCAACAAAAAGAAAAAAGATATGTAAGTAAGGAAATGTGTCTCTGCTTAGCCAGAATGTGGTGCCCATCCCCGTTGAAGATGTTGCTGGTCAGTTTGCCGTAACTTTCCTTTCAAAAAGAGATGTAAAACTAAACATTTAACTTCTCTTGTGTCATTTTCTCTGAACAGGAATAATTTGTTAGTCTTGGCTCAGGGTCCTCTGCAGGCTATTGACCCTTCCTGTAAGGTGGTTTCTGGTTAAGGAAAAATGGATTCCTCTTTCCCTGAAAAGGTCCAAAAATTGGAATCTGTAGGGGAATGTGAAGGGAAAAATGCAGACTGTTTCTCCTCAGGCTTCTGATTCACGTTTTCGTATATGAAAGTTCCTGTGAGGGATTCTCTTTCTCTGAGACTGTTCAAAATGAACCATTGTTTTTAATTGTAAAATACTGAGGTTTCTCTGTCCCTTAGAAAATATTATGATTTGCTACAGGTGGAATTTCCCAGTTCTGTCAGCACTGGGGTTTATGTTTATCACAGCCTGAGGTTTCCTTGATAGTAGACCTCTTGCTCCTAAGAAAGCAGATTGAATGTACAAAGTTCTTCAGTCTTTCCAGTTTTTATACGGTAATTACAGATCTGACCCAACAGCTGCAGCTTTAGTTAATCCAGCTGCTTCTAAGCATTTTGTTAATTCTAATCCTTCTCTTTCTGATAAGGAGCATACATCTGTTGAGAAGTTTGGAGAAAAAGTATGCTTTTGCATCCTTGATTTTCAGAATTCTGAATTATTAGGCTCATATATTAAAGTTTATTCTGACTAATTCTAAAAGTACGAGGAATGTTTTTACTGCAGTATCCTCTTGTGAGGAAAAATCTGCTTTGTATAGTTCAGTTTCTTCTATTTCTCAGGTTACTACACATTGCTTGAAGTGTTTATGACTCTGTAGATAATAATTCCAAGGCTTTTGCCACTGATATGTTTTGATGAGGTTTGCCTGGCTGTGTTCTCAAAACCTTCCATGTTATATATCAAAAATTTAATTTTGAATTCTCTCTCGGATAGAGATTTCATTTTTGGACCCTTTGCTGCTGAGGTTATCGAAAAGGTATGACGAGAGAGGTAAGCCAATTCAGGGAATCTCAGATTTTTTCAGCCCTACTTTTCTAAATTCTCCAAGGGATTTTATGCTTCCTCCTCCAATTTTGGCAAGAAACAGTCACAGCAGAATACCAGTGAGCAGTTGCTTAAAAGTAAGGGCAGGGAGGTTCTGAAAAGAAAACAGGAACCCCCCAGACAAAAAGGATGGTCAAATAAGGCAGAATGACTGTAGAAGGGGCATTGTTCCCCCACGTCCCACCCTTTCAGAAAGTCTGAATTTCTGTTTCTCACACTTTGGAAATAGATTGGTCCTGATTGTGATCATCTGTAATACAAATGGCAAATGGGAAGAAGTTCCTCCTTTCCAGGGGATTCCTCCTCATCAGCCATACTACACCCTTCTCTTTCTTCCTTACCTACATCATATACTGTCTCAGGAGCTAATAGAAGCTGTACTTCCTTACCAAATGGGTAAGGATTTTACTGTGGGAATTTTTTGGTGCCAAAGAAGGGAAATTCCTGAAGACCAGTTTGAGATATTTCCTTGTTTAGTCAGTTCGTGATAGTGCCCAAGTTCAAAATGCTTTCACTTGGGCAACCCAATACCCCTTTGCCATCTTTTAAGTTTTCTTGTAACTTTAGATTTAGAAGTAGCGTATTATCACATTCCTATTCATCCAGATTTCGAGCATTTCTTAACTCATTCATCCCTATAGTCCCTTTTTGTATACTTCCACTTCACACCCATAGCACCTTATGGCATCCAGATCTTTTTTGGGTGTGGCTTCTTTAACTAAGTGACTTACCAGCTAATAACAGGCAGTATTAGAAAGGACAAGGCGCTACTAACAAAATGACATTAATATTGTTAGTCTGTATGTCCTGCAGAAGAGAAATCAGTCACTGTTTGTCACTTATTTTTCATGTTTTCATATTTATATTCATATTTTCATAATGGTGAACACTGTGTGTTATTGAGAGATATGGTATGATATGCATTGTGGAAGAAGGAAACTTCATTGTCAGTCTCAGTTTATATCACGATATACCTGAAAATTCACCCCCCAGGGATCACTCCAGTGGCTCTACCCGACAGAGGCACTGGGAACTAAGGTCAGGTGGCACGATGCCAGGGTAATCCCATGAGCTAGGCTTGTAAAGGCTCCAGAGCCATTAGCCTAGAACACACCTATGAACCTGAGAGATGTTTATGAAAATAAACAATATTTCCATGTACACGTAATACTTCAAAAAACAAAATACTTGCAAACTGTTACATGACATCATGTGAAAGCTTAGATGTTGTTAAAGACAAAAAGCTTAGATAGTTGCACTGTACGTTGCACATCTTGAGATATTCGGTGTTATTTATATTGCTAATTATAGATTAAGTATATGTTTTCATACTTGTCAGTATTTCAATAAGCATACACTTATAGAGGAATTTCTTGTCATCTTGCGAAACATTGTCTCCTGTTTCTAAGGCTAGGGAGGATTTCCTGGGATTTATTAAGGAGTTCATTCATACTTTTTTCTTGATTTTTTTGTTGTTCAAGCCAGAAAAGAGTCGCATCTCTTTCTGACTTAGATTTTGATTTAGATGACTGGGCATTACAAGGGTTGGTAGTACATAAGGAATTTCTTCGAAATCTGAACATTCTGATTCTGGGAAAACTATGCTTTTATATTTCCCTTTTGAATATTCATCTCTTTCTGACTTTTGTGTAGGTTAAAAGTTTTTCAGTGGGAGCAATGTGAAATTCTGTGGCACTGAAAATACATTATGTTTTGTTTCAGCTGGATATATTTGATTTTGCAGCTACTGTTCATGTATTGCCAGAGAATGCTTTGGTCAATGTGTCTAGCTGACCCTGATAGTTAGATTTTTAACCCTAGCAAATCTGAAAGGTTATACAGGGTACCTCAAACTCATACGTATTATTTTTTCTAATCCTAAAGCAGACACAACAGTGGTTTAGCTATCTGAAACTGCTTCTGCTGAACAGATTACTGCTGTTTGATCTGTTCCCACTGTAAAAGGATGTGAAAGTGTTGGATAACTTGAGGGGAAGAAAATGTATTTTAATACGGCACAGTGGTGCAGCGGTTAACGTTGTCGCCTCACAGCAAGAGGTTCTCCGGTTCGATTCTCGGCTGGGGTGCCTTCTGTGTGGAGTTTGCATCCCTGTGTTCATGTGGGGTTCCTCCGGGTACTCCGGTTTCCTCCCACATTCCAAAGACATGCATCTGGAGCATTTCTCCCCGGGCCTCCGCTGAAAACAGGCTCTGTGGAACCTAGTCGGACATTCCCGGTCAACAAATGTTAAATAAATAAATAAAATACGTTAAACAGAATTTTAAACTATCTGTGATGTGAACATTTTACCTTTATTTTTTTGAGAATATGCAGAAGTTAATGATTAAACTTTCTTTTGAAGACAAAATTATTTTCAGTGCCTCTTTAACATCTGCTTCTCAAGTTGCTAAGCGTATTTTAAGCATGCTTATGGTGCCGATGTTTCTTCCTTAGGAGCTGTTATCTCTGGGCGAGTATTAAGAAGACTGACATGGTTTCACTCTCAAAACCTTCTTGAAAATGCAGAGTGATACTTAAATTCTCCATTAGATAAGGTGCTTCTGTTTAGTCTTACTGCAGCTGAGATGATAAAAAATAGTGTGTTGAAAGGGGAAAGCTGATTCAAAGAGTTACTCAGAATTTTCATCCATCCTTTTCAGAGTGATTAAAAATTTTCCACCTTCCTCAGCTCCCTTTTTTCAATAAGCAGTTTTAGCACAGGGGAACCAACAAACAGGTTTAAAAAAACTCAAAATGCCAAGGAGAGTTTTCTCACTTGGCATATATAATCTGCTGTCCATGCTCTTCCCCTGTCACACCCCACCAGTTTCTCCCTCCTTTCCTGAAGATTCCTTCCTACCCAGTGAACCAAATCTCTCTTATTCATCCCATTCTGCACCAGATGGTGGCACAGGGAGCACTAGAACCAGTGTCTCAGTGCCAGTTGGGTAAAGGCCTTTATTTAAGATTTTTCTGATGCGAAGCATGGAGGGATTTGGCAAGCATGTACTGGACCATTACTTTTTAATTCCTTTCAGTCTTTTGTTTCACTTCTCCCTTCTATAGCTTTCATGATAAAGCTGGATTTAAAGGATGCCTATCATCACATTCCCAGTAGCAAGTAGATCAGGCATTTGTTGAGATTGATTATGTCTGGCTTTACTTTTTCTTTCTTAACCTTTGATTTTTCTGCACCAAGGGTATTCATGAAGTGTCCAGGTTCAGTTATTGTTGAATTCTGGGCATTCACATCTTTCCATATTGAAGGATTGTTTTATAATTGCAGACTCTTTTTTCCAGAGTCTTTAGCAACTATTCAGAGTATTCAACTCAGTGTTGTTTTTCAAATTGGCTTCAGAAATCTTCTTCCATCACTCTCAAAGAACTGTATCATGAAATATTTGTAAGGTTATGCCATAAAAAGAGCCCTTCTTCCTTCAGACTAAGTATAAATGTTTCTGCAGTTTTTCCTAAGTTTTTTCAATCAAACTTGTGTACCTATTAGGTAATACTCAGGATTTTGGGGTACATGCTAGAAAGCATCCTCTTGCTTTTCCTGACCAGATAGTAACTCATATAAGTCTCGATTGAGCATCTACACCCTTTCAGATTCCAGTGTTGAGATTTTCAGAGAGAGAGATTCAATGGAGGAAAGATCAGTTCTTTTGAAATTCATGTCATTCATTCTCCCTCCTACATTCTGCCACTTCAGATGATTCAGACTACATTTGTGGTGCATTTTCCCAAGGGGTAAAAGTATAAGCTCTGAAAAATCCTCAAGGTAGACAGTAGCACTTTAATGTCACAAAGATATTGGCAATGGTCATGCTTGGAAAATCTTAAACCACGTCTGGTCCCCAGGATCTCAGTAAATTTTCACAGAGAGCAGCACTGTGATGTGGTATATAAATTAACAAGGGGATTCCAGATCCTACATTTATTGGACGCTTGCTATGATAGCCTGGGAGACAGCAACTCAACTTGTTAGACTCTTCAGGCTTCCAACATTCTGTCAGAGCAAACCTGATTGCATACAAGCTCATCAGGACCAGGACAGAACCTTCCCCACCCGCACACATAGACATGGAATCTTCACCCTGTGGTGTTCCTAGGATTGATCCATGGTGTGGAACATCTCAAACAGACATCATTACCTCCTCCTAGAACAAATACCTAAAGAAATTCTGTTCCAGGACTCCTTGTTAGATGTCGTTCCCATTCTGTGAATGGGAGTGTTCTTGTATGCCTTTCCCATCCTTTCCACTGATATTCAATGTTCTTCTGAATATCCAGAATTACTCCCCAAAAATTGTGATGGTGCCCCTCTTTTGATACAGGAAGCAGTGGTTCTCCTTTCTTTTCACTTTTTTGGACTCTTCCTCTGGGCTTCCTTCATCGGACATTTCTTTTGACATGGATGAAAGCCCGGATGTTTGCCAGTTCTGCAGTCAGATTCCTTGGCTGGAGCCGTTTCAGAGGCCGCCGTGGATCTGATGACAGACCCATCCTTGGAGGCACTCCAGATGTCCATTTTGGATGGTCAGGAGGAACCAAGACTTATTACAGAAGGGCCTGGGGAGGGTCCACAAGTTCTGGTGAGGGAGGAGATTCTGACAACTATTTTTGAGTGTAGGCCGACGTTAGGACCTTCCACATTTCATAATGCAGATGTCCATGTAAAAAAAAGCAAAAAACAAAGCATGTTTCTTCCACCAGGGACCCTCAAAGTGAGTGGCACAATTTTACACAGGGCTTATTTAATGCTCTTATGGCTTTAAATCCTTCTTCAGGTGTTTCTGTCCCTGGTCCTCCTTGGACGTCTTCCCCCTCAAAAGAGAGTTAGGGACCAGGATTCGTCTGATGATGAGGTTTCCTCAGATGAGTATTCTTTGGCCTATTCCACACAGATTCCGTTGCCTCTAGAGTATGCATTACCTGAAGGAGGAATCTACTAGTCCAGAATCTCCTATGGAGGAAATCACTTTTGGAGATACTATTGCTAAGATGAGGGAGTATTTCAAGTGGGATTGCTCCCAATTTTCTGATGTGCAAAAGAGATATTATGAGCTGCTTTTCCTCCAGTTTTGCCTGTTTTACTGGATGCTTTTTCTTCAGCATCTCGGGTTCCAGATTCTCAGTCCCAGCTCCTAAGAAGCCTGACCATTTTTACAAGGTGCCTGAAGATTGCAAATTTCTTTACAAGTATCCATCTGCTGATCCTTCAGTAGTTTCTGTGGCTTCAGATAAGCCTTTTAAATTACTGGCCACCACTAAACTTCTTCTCTCAGATAAGGAAGACAGGACTATGGAAAGTCTGGGAAAGAAGGTCTATACTTCTGCCACCCTTGCCTTTTGTGCTATTAATTATCAAACTTATATGACTAGACATGTTTTGGCTCTCCTTTCCTCAGGCTACTCAAGCTATTTCTGACCTTCCAGATTCTCAGGAGAAAACATCATCTGTGTCTTTGCTAGAGACTTCCTCTCATGTAGCTTGTCATTCTATCAAGTGCAGCTGTGATGCAGCAGAAGCTTCATCTAGGGCTGCTGCTTCAGGATCTGTATTGAAAAGGTATTCCTGGCTAAGACTTCAACCTCTGCCAAATGACATAAAAGCTGGTTTGTTTGGTACTGCTGCTGCTGATTTGTGTAAGTCCTTTCAAGAGAAAGGCAAGGAGTTACAGGACTTGAAACATCTTTTGGTTTTACCTGTGCCAAAGTTCCAAAGAAATTATCCTTCCAAACCAGCGATGTGAAGTTGTTCAATCTCGCCGTTCATTCTTTACTGATGGGTTCTGAGCCGATCCCTCGGCTCCGATATGGCCAATTGCAAAGCTCGAGGGCTTCAAATAGCTCAAGGCCAAGTCCCCATCCCATGATGCACCTGGAATTACCCCAGATCTAGTTTGCCACTGCAAAAGATCAGAGGTTCTGAAATTAGCTCAGGCCAGTAAATTATTTTTTTCTAATTCTTTAGTCTAAAATTTAGATAGTTGTATTTAGATAGTTTTACAAAGCTCTTATAGCTTTATTGTGTGTATTTCTGCTATTTAGTCCCTTCCCTTAGTGTGTGATAAAGCCTTTTAGTGGCCTGTTGTTTTAGGCCTAGTTTAAAAGTTTTTTGCTAATTCTTAGAGTGTGCTTAGTCAGTGACTTTTGTCACATTGTTTGATATAGAAATTATTTAGTGTGTAGAGTTTTTTCTATTTAGTAGCTTAGCCTTCAGTTGTTTAGGAAAGGCTTAAGGTTATGATTACATTTTTTTTCTTGTGTGTGCAGTAATTGTCTGTCTTGAATATTTTATAGCATATTAGAGTGTGTTATAATAGCAGCTATCTTCTTTTTTGCATAGTCTGCTCATATTGTGTGACAATAAAGGCTTTTACTGTCATATATATCCATATATGTATGTGTATATATATATATATATATATATATATATATATATATATATATATATATATAGATATATTTAACTTGTATTTCTGCTGTGTGACAGTAATTTTTTTCTCAATGGCTGACCAAGACAAGCACCCCAAGTCTGGGTTTAAAAAGTGCCCAAAGTGTGCCCAAACGATGTCTGTAACGGACAGCCACGTTAACTGAGTATACTGCCTAGGAGCTCTGCATTTACAAGACAGCTGTGCTATATGCCATTCCTTTTCCTCTAGGGTGTTACAGGAAAGGAAGAGAAAATTGATTGATAGAGGGCTGCGGAAACCATCGTTTCAGGAAGCTTTGAGTGGCCAAGATGGATCCATCAAGTCCTCAAAGTCTTCCAAGACTTCGGACTCGAAGAAATCAAAAAGTCTTCGACTTCGGCTCCACTGCCATCTGAGCCGACAGTCTTTACCTTTCGGAGCCAGTGCCCAGTCTTGGAACCAGTGTCTGAAGTGCCTAAGAGTCCACTTCTCCATTCGGTACCACCTTCGGTACGCTCCTCTCGATCCTCTACCATCCTGTAGGATCTGGATTTGGATCGTGTGGTGCAGAAGCTATTATTGGCACCAGCCTTAGCAAAAATGTTATCAGCTTTGACCCAAATGGCTTCGGAGCCCTAGACCCTTGCACTGACTCTAACTATTCCTCCTCCGAGCCATGCTAGTCCTTCAGAGCCGGAGGAGGCAGGCCTGATGTTAGTGGACCCCTCTGAGCCGACGCCTGCTCCAGTGTCTTCTGCTTCGTGCACTCTGACCTCCTCTAGGAGCCGACACTCTCTGGTCAGTTCCAGGGAGGACAGTCGGACCGACTTGTTGGTTCCAACTTTGCCTCTCGGGGCCTCGGCTCGGATGAGCTTGGCTCCTACCTCGGGCTTGGAGCCCACTGTCCTGATGCCGGGGGTGTCGATGGTTTCTTCGGATCCGTCGGCTCCTTTGCATCGAAGCAGAGGTGCTTTCGATGTTATGAGGAGAGTCATGTCTCCTAGGATATTCTCGACCTCAGGTCTGCCTTCCTCCTCCCCCAAAGCACCTGTGTCTGCTACTGCCTTGCACATCTTGACCAAGCGTAGAGACACAGCACCTCAGGAAGCCACATAGGGTGGCCTCTGCTCTTCCGAGACCTCACCAGAAGCTCTCACTGATGAGTTTCCCAGGAAGAGATTGTGTAAGAGGAAACATCTAGACTCCCCACAGTAGTCTGTAACATCAGATACTGACTTAGATGAGTCAGAAGGGTCCCCACGGTCCCCCCTCTGAGGATATCTCATTCACTGAGATACTTGAGATCCTTAGGCAGAGGGGTGACTGGCAGTCCAAAAGCCCTACTGAGGATGAGTCAGTTCTCCTGAATGCCTTCAGGTCTCAGCCTTCCACCTCTTGGGTGTCTCTGCCCTTTGATGAGCTGATGCAGCTGGCCTCATGAAGGGTGTGGGTGTCAAGTCTCCGGATACTATGGAGCCTGTCCCTAGCAGGCCTAATAAATTCATTTCTGCCCCCCTTGACAAAACATTTTTAACAAAAGGTGTTCCGGTTGATGCCATGCTGGTGGTGGCAGCCACCAAAAAGGAAATGTCTGAGACTTCCTCGTCTATCCATCCTCCTAACAGAGACTCCAGGATTATGGATAGATATAGGAAGCTCATGTTTAGTTCAGCGACCTTTGCTCTCCATTCGCTAAACTATTTAACCCATTTTACTAGGAGATACTCTTCAGGGTATAGTAACTGCAGGAGCTTCCAACAAAGTTGCTGCCCAGCTTGCTACCCTCAGTTCTATTGTCAACTCATCCATGTGCCTCATCTCTTATGCAGCTGATGGAATGAGTAGGGCAGCGGGTACAGGAGTTGCTCTTAGGAGACATTCCTGGATGCGCTTGTGTTCCTTCGCGGAGCCCTTCAAGTCATCCTTCGTGAACACTCCCTTTGATGGCTCGTCCCTTTTCGAGCCTAAAGTGAAGGAAACCTTAACCGGGTGTGAACAGGATGGAAACACTCTGTCTGCCGTCGGGGTCCATTTTTCCACCCTTACCCATCCCTACCCTAAAGGTCAAAGGGGAGAAAAAATGTGGTTCTGAAAAGCCTAAGGAGCCTTTCAGGACACACGTGGTGAACCCCCCTCCAGGGGCAGAGGAGGGGGCAATAATGGAAGATGCTGCCCTCGTGGCAGAGGGGATCCACAACACCAGGGTGACAGAGATCACTTCTCTGGGAAGCCCTACCAGCGCTCCTGAGAGGAGGCCCGACTGTCCTGCTCTGGAGGCAGTCAGGGGTCACTTATCTTTGTACCCAGACGCCTGGCTCAAAATAACAAAAGACAGCTGGGTACAAAGTATCATTTCCAGAGGATACTTCATTCCATTCGCCCCACCCCCTCCAATAATAAGAAAAATCCCAGAAGTTCCACCCAGTTTCAGGGAACAGGCAACAATAGGGTTCCAAATATTGCTAATAAAAAGAGTCATCCAACCAGTCCCAGCAGACCAGACAGGATCCAGACCTTACTCAAGATTCTTTTTGGTTCCAAAGAAGACAGGGGACCAGAGACCCATATTGGACCTCAGCAGACTGAACCAATACGTAAAGAAAGACAAGTTTCGGACAGTCACACTTTGGTCTATACTTCCCTTCTTAGGGAAAGACAATTGCATGTGCTCAATAGATCTCAGGGATGTGTACTACCACATAACAATGGCCAGACCATCCAGGGATCACCTGCGCTTCTGGCTGGGAGCCAATCATTATCAGTTTCGAGCCCTGCCCTTTGGCCTCACTACAGCCCCCAGAGTGTTCAACAAATGCATGGCAGTGGTCAAGGCTCACCTGAGGCGTCTAAGATTCCAGGTGTTTCTGTACCTAGACGATTGGCTCCTTACCACCACCACCAGGCATCAACTCATTCAGGCCAGGGAGTTCACTCTGCAATCATCTGGGCATTACAATCCACTCAGAAAAATCTGCCTTGTCGCCATCGCAGCATATTGTTTTTATCGGGGCAAAGTTGGACACCACCACACTAAGGCTTCCAATAAAAAGAGTCCTTCTTCTTCGTCAGCATGTCAGCATTCTGATATCAAAGGACAGAGCACCAGCATCAGAAATTATTGGGCATGATGGCAGCAGAAATTCTAGGCATACCACTAGCTCATATGCCCATGTGAATACTACAATGGCTGTTGTTCACTCAGTGGTCTTACCAAGAGCTTCCCATGTCTCACACTATAATGATCCAAATTCCTGCAAAAAGGAGCTTCAGTGGTGGTTGACTTCATTTCATGTCACAATAGGACACCCATTTGTGTTACCCCCTCCAGCAGCCACTGTGACCATGGACGCTTTTCTGATAGGGGGGGGGCATTTTCAGGGAAAGACAGCCCAAGGCACATGGACCGATCAAGAGACACATCTGCATATCAATGTCCTGGAGATGAGAGTGGTACTTCTGGCGATGCAGTACTTTCAGGACTTTCTTCCTCTGGGTACAATTGCGATTCAGACAACATGTCGGTGGTCTGGTATTTGAACAAACAAGGAGGAACCAGGTCTTGCCCCCTTTGTCGAGAGGCCTTCATTGTTTGGCAGTGGGCTGTTTCCACCCAGCGCTTTCTGTTGGCAATGCACATCCTGGGGAAATCCAACGTGATATCAGACAAGCTCAGCAGGGCCATCTTGTTGCCCTATGAGTGGTCCCTCAAGAAAGAAATAGCGGACAAGATATTCCGCAGGTGGGGCCAGCCTTGCTGCGACCTTTTTGCCAGTCACATGAACACAAAATGCAGAAGCTACTTTGCCCTGATTCCCCCTCTGGGAGAAGCCCCAAGGGACGCACTCGTACATGATTGGCCTCTGGGTCTCCTCTATGTATTTCCACCAATCCCACTGATACCCAAGGTTCTACAGAAAGCAAAAACCCTGGGAAGGACCATCATTCTAATAGCCCCTCATTGGCCTCGTCAGATTTGGTTTCCCTTCCTTCAACTTCATCTTTTGGAGGATCCTTGGATTCTGGACCCAGTTCCAGACCTTCTGACGCACTCGTCAGGGGATCTTCATCCCGCTCTGCAGTCCCTGAAGCTGACAGCTTGGCTGCTCCAGTTCCCATCATAGCCAGGTTCCATAACCTCTCTAATGAGCCAAAACAGATAATTTTATCTTCTCATAAATCTTCTACTAGGAAGCTATATCTTAGCAAATGGAAAAAAATGTCTATATGGGCTCTAAAAATAATATTGATCCTTACCAAGCCCCTATGGCCACCATTTTAGAGTTCTTAACTATGATTTTTAACAAAGGAGCTGCAGCAGCAACAGTTCGTGTTCATTTGGCTGCTATTTCTAATTTTTATCTTGGATTTGAAGGGTTGAATATCATGCCTCACAAGTTATCCAAAGCCTTTCTCAAAGGGACTTTTCATATTAGACCACCTGTGAAATCTCCCTATTCTCCATTGAATCTAAATGTTATGCTTTCCCGGATAAGTCTTCCTCCATTTAAACCAGCTTCCTCTTGTAACCTCAGATTTCTATCATGGAAAACCATCTTTCTGGTAGCTATTACCTGTGCCCTCAGAGTGTCAGAGCTTCAGGCTTTATCCATCAAGCCTCCATATTTGATATTCCATGCAGACAGAGTCTCACTTAGAACAAACCCCTCCTTTTTGCCCAAAGTTTGCACTGAAACCAATCTCAACCAGATTATTGATTTGCCAGTCTTCTTCCCCAACCATTCAAACAATTTAGAGTATATGCTGCACAAGCTTGATGTTCACAGACAGCTCAGATTTTATTTGGGTAGAACAAAAGATTTCAGAAAATCAGACCAAATTTTTGTTTCATTCTTGGAACTCCAGGAAGGGTAGACCAGTGTCTAAAACAACTCTGTCTAAATGGTTATCTGATTGTATCACCTTTGCCTATTCAGCTGCCAAATATGCCTTTGCAACACAGGATTAAAGCTCACTCGACCAGAACAGTTTCTACATCATCTGCCTTTTCTGCCAGGCTTCCCATTGATAATATTTGTGCAGCAGCCACTTGGTCAAAACCACATACCTTTATCACTCATTACAAAGTTGACAAGGCCTCCAGGGACAGGGCCTCCTTTGGATCCATGGTCCTGAGAAATATACTCCCGTGAGCCACGCAAGATAGATGGTGCTTGGGACGCTACCCATCAGTAAAGAATGAACGTCGAGATTGAACAACTTCACATAAAGAAGTTATGTACTTACCATAACGTTCCATGTGAGTTGTTCATCTCGCCTTCATTCTTACGTCCCTCCCTCCTACCCCTTCCTGGGCTGATAGATGACCAAGATGCTGGATCCGTCCTGGTTACTCACTCCTTTTATACCTTTCTCTAGGGAGTGAAAGAATGATATATGGTATTATTATATGCAGCAAATAAGATCTGAGGTAATTCCAGGTGCATCATAGGATGGGGACTTGGCCTCGAGCTATTTGAAGACCTCGAGCTTTGCAATTGGCCCTATCAGAGCTGAGGGATCAGCTCCGAACCCATCAGTAAAGAATGAAGGCGTGATGAACAACTCACATGGAACATTATGGTAAGTACATAACTTCTTTTTTGTTTGTATACATGCCCATCCTCCTCCTAAAAGTAAGAAAACTGGTTGGAGGGCTCCTCTGCCTAAGACTTCTCAGGCTTCTCCTGGTCAGAAGCAGCCCTTTCCTGACAAGTCAGTTAGTATCTGACTATCTCATTCCTCATGGCCTCATTCCTGTTTCCCTTCATCTTTCTCTCTCTCTCTTCTACTTTGGGCAAACATAGCTCAGGGCTCTTGGGTTCTTTCCATAATTCAGCAAGGGTATTTCATGGTTTGGAAATCCCTTTTCCCTTCATGGGCATTCCTCAACCTCCTCAGGAACAGTTACAGAAGTACTTCAAGATCTGTTAAATCAGGGAACTATTCAAGAGGTTCCACAGGATCAAAAGGGAAAAGGGTTCCGTTCAAAGATATTTCTGGTGCCCAGAAAGGGGGGTCCTTGAAGACCCATTCTGGATCTTTCACACCTGAATACTTTTCATATCTTCCTTTCGCATGTTGTCTCTTCAGACTTTGTTTCCTTTAATTCTTCCTCAGGCTTTCCTAGCTTTTCAGTATATCAAGGATGCCTACCTTCACATATCTGGTTATCCACTTTTCAGGAAATGTTTGCATTTCTGTGTTGCTTTCTGGCATTTTCATTTCTATGCTTTGCCCTTTGGCCTCTCTACTGCCCCGAGGGTATTCACCAAATGCCTAGCTCCTGTGATTGCTTTTTGCAGGGTTTAAGGCATCCAAGTATTTCCTTATCTGGGCAATCTCCTGTCCTCTCCAGAGACATTACAGCAAATATTTCACTTTGCCATTACTGTTTTGCAAAGCCTGGGGTTCACAATAAACTTCAAAAGGTCCTCTCTAACCCTTGCTCAAGATCATATTTTTCTAGGGTGCAGAATTCAGATAGTGCTTTTGCTGACATCCCTGCCTCCGCCAAAGGCCTTGCCTCTCATTTGCTTCTTTCAAACACTTCATCCTCTGACCTCCATCACAGCCAGAAAGTTTCTGAGACTTCTTGGTTTTATGCCATCCACTATTCCCATGTTACATCTAGCCAAACTCCATATGAGGAAATTTCAATGTTTCCTGAAATCAGTCTGGCAACAACATGCACATCCCCTACAATTTATAGTTCCTCTTCTTCCTTGTATAAAGAGGGAACTTCACTGGTTGATTCAGCAGTTGTCTCTGAATCCAAGCCTTCCCTTCCATCCACCTCTTCCATCTCATGAACTGTTCACACCTCAGAGGTAGGTTGAGGAATAGCCTTTGGCACAATGAAAGTGCAGGGGTTCTGGTCTCCTGTTCAGTAGAAGGAGCACATCAACATTAAAGAGATGAGAGCCCTTCAGCTGGCACTTCAGGCCTTCCATCTTCTTTTCTCTCCAAGGCCTCTCTACATGTTTGCAGGCAATAATGCATTCCTGTGGTATGGGAACAAATAGGGGGGAACAAAATCTTACCTTCGTTGCAGGCTTGCACTCATGGTTTGGGAGCTTGCTGTTCAGTGTCATGTGACTCTTCAGACAGTTTATATTCCCTCAAGTCAGAATTTTGTGGCAGACACTCTGAGCAAATCCTTGACTCAATCCCACAAATGGATACTTCACAAGTATGTGTTTATGGACATTGTCCATAAGTGGGGTACTCCTCAAATAGATCTGTTTGCTTCCCCTCTGAACAGACAGTTCCTCAATTTTGTGCCAGAGTCCCAGGTCCTCTGATTTGGAAGGTGGATGCTGTCTCGTTTTCTTGGAAGGGAGTGGTTCTTTATGCATCCCCTCCTTCCTCTCATTCTGAAAGTTCTGTTCAGGATTCAATAGGACAAACCCAAAATCTTGATGGTGACTCTCTTTTGGCCAAGACAGCATTGGTTCCCTTTTCTTCTGCATTTAGCCAAGGGCAGTCAGTAAAAGTTACCTCAAAGGGTGGACCTTTTCACACAAGACAAAGGATCCCTAATCCATTCCTACCTGTCCACTCTTTAACTGACTCTGTGGGTGATAAGATTCTGATTCCGTACAGGCACCTTTTTTTCTGGAAGTGCTTAGGGTTCTGCAGGAGGCTAGGAAACCTAGTATTAGGAAATCCTACATGTTCAGATGGAAGAGGTTTTTTGTCTGGTACCTTTCACGTAACCTGGATCCACTCTCGGTGGCTGCTTCTGTGGTTATTTCTTACTTGTGTGAATTGCTCAGTGCTGGGATGGCTTATTCCTCTGCTAAGTCCCACTTATCAGCTATCTCTGCTTTTCTACCTTTATCTCCTCCTTTAGCTTCTAGGTTTGAGGCAAAACAAATTCTAAAAGGTGTCCTTCACATTAGACCTCCCAGGAAACCTGTTCCTCCTCCATGGGATCTTAATTTTGTTTTGGAAAAATTGACTTTTGCGCCTTTTGAGCCTGCAGCTTCAGCTTCCTTACAACACTGTTCTTAGAAGACTTTTCTGTTATTTGACATTACTTCAGCCAGACTGATGCCTGAGCTTCAAGCCATTATGGCTTATGTACTTATCCTTCTTTTATGCCCAAGGTGATGAATGAGTTGTCACTTAGTCTACTCATTTGCCTACTTTTCCCCCTTCTCCACAATCTGCTAGCAAGATAGTACTATACAACTTGGATGTGCATAGACAATGCAGATTTTATTTGGCTAAGACTAAGGCTATCAGGAAATCTGATCAGCTTTTTGTTTCTTTTCATCCCACGTCTTTCAGATTAGCTGGTTCCAAACAGGTTCTTCTTGGATTTCTAAAGCAGTTTCTTTTTGTTATGTTTCTCAAGGATAGGTCCTTCCTTCTTCTGTTAAGGCTTATTCCAGTAGGGCTGTAGCTTCTTTCAAGGGTTTGGACACTAATTCCATTCTTGAGTCAGCTACCTGGACTTCTGTGCACACCTTCACCAAACACTACAAGTTGGATGAAAGTTCTAGAGCTTGAGCCCTTCCTCCACTCAAGTTTCCTCCTGAGCTTTAGCACTCTCCCGTACTGTCTCTCGCTAGGTCAGGAAGAAACAGGTGAACAATGTGGGTTCTTGTTCAAGCAGGTGTATTATATGCACACACATCATAAATGAAGTTAAGTGACTTTTAACTTCTAAACAAACTAGCTATCATGCAAGTAGATGTTAACACTCTGGCTGCACCTTCAAAATGGCGCTGAAGATAACACACGCTTAGAATTTATATGCACACACAGACTTAGAAATGCTTCTTAAAGGTACAGCACACCTGTTATTCTACATCCTCCCTCTTTGAGAAATGAGTCAGTCATTGTCACTGGAATTCATAAATATGCAATTTACACAGGAATAATTTCATCATACAATTATACAAAGTTAGATACATATATATACAACTATGTCCAAGTTCCTGTGTATTTCACACTGGGCTTTGAGATGCGACCATATCATGTGAGATAAAAATTGTGATCTGGTTTAGCAACTGGAATTGTCTCTGCTGACTTTTAAATCTTAGGTATCTTGGGATCATCTGCTGGAACAGTTTCAGGAGTCAAGACATGTTCTGGAACAGTAATATCATCTGGATTGCTCTAAGAGTTAGTGTCTTTGTCATAGGAACAATGCTGTGATGTCAGTCCTGCTACAGGAAGAAGATGTCTGTGATTTCTCCTGTACTCCACTTCCTCAGTTTTAACAAAATAGGATCTTGGCTCTACACATGTACTCGTTACCTGACCAATCCAGTTGAAACCTTTCGTTGTTTGTATCCTCACTGTCTCTCCTTCTTTCAATGGACAAAGAAATCTGCTTAATTTCTCATAGCTGAACCATTGAAAAGAACACTTCTTAAATAACTGGCATAGGCACCGGAAGCTGTTAAAGACTGGGGGGGGGGGCAGAGGGTGACAGGGGCACTTAGTGAACTAAAAAGGGTATTTTTTTAATAACTGTTTGCTACCCCAACAAAGGTTCACTTGGAGGACATTTTAAGCTTAGCCAATTCCCTTTTGGTGCTTGAATTAACATTTTCTGATTGGTCTTAGCTATCCCCATGGCTGATAATTGTATATTAGCTCTAGTGAGAACAACTGTGATCATACCATAGATAATTTGAGGGGGCCATGTAAGGGATGCAGCATTTAGGAACTGCCTGTATCCATTAGTGGCATGAGGGGAAATCCTGGAGTACATTTTCTATTACCCATCCTTAGATCCTAGTTGCATTTGAATATGGATGGATGAGCTTTGCTTTATTTTTATGGATAGTCTGTTCTGGAACAGTGGTAGCCTCTGTGATATATATATCCATCTCTCCACAACATTCAGTTTAGATACCTGGACTGAGTATTTCTGATGCCATTTGACTTGCTGATGTTCAGTATTATGTCGGAGGATGCTTTGTATGCCAGACATGTCACCTCTAAGTACTCTGTAGGATACTGAATATAGTAATAAATCTTTGAGGTGGTCCATGCAAGACCTATTGTTTAGGACTTGTATCCTTTTAGTAAGGTATCTCTGAAGGTATTCCAATTGCTGCATGGGGCTGGGCAGATGCATGCCAAAGTGGGCATTATACAAAATGATTGACATTATGAGAGCTTTGTAAAAGGGGACAACAACATCTCTAGATCTAGTCAAAATCAATTTGTTTATAAGCTGTGCAATATAGAAAGGCTTTCTTATGACTCTGGGCACATGTTGGTCAAACGTTAGGTCACTGTACACACAAGTTCCCAAATGCCAAACAATTGGATCAGTTCTCAGAGGGCATTGTCATGATTTTTACACCAGTTATTATTTGGGACAAACCTTCCTGCATGATGGTTAATTCATTTGGGGATACAATAACTTCTCCTAGCTTGCAATCATCTCAAACTTAGCTGGCCAAAGCTGTTTGGTATTTTATTTTACTTTTGAGATGTATATGCCAAACAGAAAGTCTCAGCACCGAACCCTGGTGGACTCCATTGGTGACTGGTCTCTTCCCCTGTTTTGATCTCCTGCATCCGGTGAGCCAAGTTGGCAATGCAGCTGGTGATGTAAGTGTTTGCTCCTGCAGTAGTCATCTTTTGTACTACACCTGAGTAGGGGATTGTGTCATAAGGCTTGGCCAGGTCAAGGTAATGTGGTGTGAACTGTTTTACCTTCATCCATTGCTTTGGTAACAAGCGTAAAGCTTAAAATTTGCCCATGATTTTGAGCCTTTCACACATTCCTCTGGGCTGTTTTCAAACACATTTTTAGGGCCATGCATACATGTATGCATTCCTTGATTCACCTTCCTGATTGTATTAAATTATATTCCTTGTATAATACAGCACACTTGTCAGACTTAAGTTAGAGTGCATTTTAAATTTATTGTTTATACATTTTTCCAGTAGGCAATGAACCAAAAATACATTAACCAGTAATGACAAAACTGCTTTATTCAGAACATTTTCATCATAAAGGTCTACTTCCACACACAACTGCATTTTAAATTTATTGTTTGTACATTTTTCCAGTAGGCAATGAAACAAATTGCGTGCACCAATAATGACAAAACTGCCCTGTTCAAAACATGTCCATGATAACAGTCTACTTCCACACACAACTGCATTTTAAATTTATTGTTTGAACATTTTTCCAGTAGGCAATGAAGCAAAATGCATGCACCAATAATGACAAAACTGCCCTATTCAGAACATTTCCATGATAACAGTCTACTTCTACACACAATATAGAAATACAGAATCACAGTAGAGTGTAAGCCATAGGCATGTTGCACAGCTTCTTGAAGTTATTTTCAGTTGGGGGGGGGGGGGGGCAAAGGGCCAAAAAACAGAGAGACATTTTAAACATTGTATGTATAATTTTGGAAAGTTGCTTGCATAAAATGTTATGTTACCACCGTGCATTTCACTGCCAAGTATTGAACCCAGAACCCTGTGCACTACAGTCAGAGCAACATACCACTAAGCTAAACCAGCAGTTTCTTGAAAGACAGGAAGGCAAACTTAAATGGCTATCATATTATTTAGTGAATTCAGTTCTTACTTCTCACCATAGTTCTCAACCTCTTAGCACAAAAATACAGAAGAAAGCCAATAATGGGGGAATACAGCCCCAAAATAGAGACACATTTCAAATACTGATTTTATAACCTTAGAAAATTGCTAGAATAAAAGGTTTTGTTTTACCAAACCAGAAGAGGAACAGAACAAAAATGTGAGCATTCACAAGTGATGGTGGCTAGGGACTTTAGGCTTTTTTTTTTTTCCTCTACCCAAGGTACAGGGTTTGAGCCTGAGTACCTGTAGCCACCAGATGTATCCTGTTGGGGGCATTTTCACACACACACACCTTTACTCACTCTGACAGCAGGCAGTATTCAGCTTCTGACAGTAAAGCCTTCCTTCCTGCTCCACTCCTTCTAAAAGTATTCCCACTCCACTCCTGCTTGCAAACACCAGTTGGACATAACAGCTTCTGAATAATCCTTGTTGTTCCTATTTGTAAACAGCATAATCCATTACCACTCGCAAACCGGACATACGTGCTGACGTCATCGCGGCATTTCTGCTCGCAAACCCATGTCATTGTGGCAGTTGGTAGGCGCGGAAAACTAATTAGGAGAGAGTCTGTAAAAAAGTGGGAGGTTCCCCTTCCCCCTTGTTCTATGGTTCCGGCGCCCATGATAACTGTGCTCTAATGACTTTGTTGTTTTTAGCTCTAGACCTCAGTAAACTAGAACTGATAGGCAATGTTGTTCTGGTTTGCCTGGCTAGAGGACTCTGAGCAGATGAGCCAAGTATATTGTCGTGGGGTATGTTTCTGAGATTGAGTAAATTAAAAAAAAAAAAAAAAAATTGGTATTATTGCGCTTTGACTTCTCAAGTAATTGCTTTGCAGTCTGTACTGCACATGCAGCAAGTCTGTTTGATTGCTGATACTCTGGACTACTAGTAACATGTACGAAGTCCCATTATCTTGCAAATTTCTGAAACAATTGACTGGTATATTGGTGCCATTGTCAGAGAGTAAATTCTGTGGACTGCCATGAACTGAGAAATGGCATTTCAACTTAGTAATGACTGTTGTAGAAGTTAGATTAGGTAGTAGGTCCATCTTAAACCAATCTGAATAAGGGTCTACCCAGTACTAAGTAATATTGATTGAGCCACTCGAATATGTGAGTAGGTACTATTGACCAAGGTAGTTCAGGGATTTGACTTAGCTGAAGTGGCTCTTTTTGCAAATGCGGCTTAGTACTATTACATACTGAACAGGAATAAAGTACTCTTTCGCTAGAGAAGTCCACAACACAAGTCCTCTCACCCTTCTCTTAGCAGATTCGAAACCTGGGTGACCACGATGCAAAATCTGGATATAGTCTTGTTGTAAGGAAGCAGGAACAATGATTTTAGGACCTTTGAAAATAATGCCATCTTCCATCAACAACTCATCTGTGTAAGGAAAAGTAAGGTTGCACTTTGGGTGGTACACTAGATTGCTTTGACAGCCATCCAACACTGATGTACTGATTGAGCTTTTGCAAAACTGGATCAGTCATTGTATGATCTCATAGCTCATCAAGTCTTGTTTTTGAAAAATTACGCACTTCCATAACATCAAAGTCAAACTTCTGTATGTCAAGCTGTTCCGTTGCATTTCTGGGTGATGTGGATAAGGTATAAGCTGGATAAAGAAGTTTGCCTTTCGCAAAGACCATTTTGAAGTTGTACTTTTGCAATTTAAGCATCATTCTTTGTAATCTCACTGGAGCTGAATGCATAGGCTTCTTTAAAATAGTAACCAAAGGTCGATGATCATTTTTAATCTGGATATCTCAGCCATAGATAATCTTGAAACTTGGAACATGCAAACACTATTGCCAAAAGTTCCTTCTCAATTTGAGCATACTGCAACTCAGTATGGGTAAGTGTTCTAGATGCATAGGCTACTGGCCTGCCTTCTTGAAGAATAACTGCACCTAATCCAAATTTTGAAGCATCACAGGAAAGAGTTACTGGTTTGTTGACATCATAGTACCTTAATGTTGGTGAGGTAGCAATTTTCTGCTTAAGAACTTTAAATGCTTTCTGGTGCAGTTTTAGCCATGACCATGTAACATTTTTACATGTGAGCTGTCAAAGGTGCTGTCAATTCACTGTAGTCTGGTATACATTTTCATAAATAGTTGACCATACCAAGAAAATGTAGAGGTTGCACATTATCTGGTGCTGGCATTTCAGGAATGGCTGCTTGCATGGACAGGTCTGGTCTCAAGCCAGTGGTTGTAAATAAATGACCTACATATGTAACTTCTGGTAATCTGAATTTGCACTTAAGGATTGAGCTTTAAGTTCACTTCACATGCTCTGTCTAGAACTCTGTTAAGATTTCTGTCATGCTCTGCCTCACCATTGCCTCCAACCAATAAATCATCTACTATTATGGCACAAGGATAACCCCCAAAAAATTTGCTCCATTGTACACTGAAAGACTTCACTTGCAGAATTTATTCCAAATGGCATGCTGAGGAATCTATATCTTCCAAATGAGGTACTGAATGTAGTCAGTAGTGAAGATTTGCGATCAAGCATCACTTGTCAAAATGAACTGTTTGCATCCAAGACAGAAAAAACAGTGGCATTCGGTATCAGGGCTGTCACTTCTTTGACAGTATGCATAAGATGATGCAGTCTCTTCAATGCTTTCTTCAAATCTCTTCGGTCAGTGCATATTCTGATTTCATCTGAGCCTTTTTTATGAGCTGCTACCATGGATGACACCCATTCGGTAGGTTCTGTAACTGGTCAGATTACACCTTGTTGCACCATTTTATCCAACTGAGCTTTTACTTTTTCCTGCATAGCTATGGGAACTCTTCTTGCTGATCTGACCACTGGACTGATCTCTGGGTCTTGTTTAATAGAATATACTACTGGAAGTTTGCCCAACTTGTCAACAAAAACATCAGCATACTCAGAAAAAATAGTGTTAGTGAAGCTGGAACTGGGACATGTGCTTATTTGATGAACTTATTTGGTAAAAGGAAGCAGATTCATTGTCAAACTGTCTCTGAGACCTAGTAATGACTGCACAGGTCTTCGAACTACATAGAAATAATAGGTTATAACAGTTGTTGGCCACGTAACATGAAAGCACTACTGAGCCTTCAGTTTGAATTTCTTCACCTCCATAAGCAACAAGCTTCACACAACTAGTCACATTTAGTTGTTCACCAGCTCTGACCCTTGCAAAAGTATCTGCAGACATAACATTACACTTTGAACCAGTGTCTGCCTTGAGCTCGGTGGATTTACCATTGATCCGAATAGTACAAAACACTTCATTTCTTGCCAATAAAGCTACTGCGTCAATTACACCATCTACATAGAAAGCAGACTGTTGCAGGTTTGCTTAATCAACTTGCTTTTTGAGTGACCCTTCTTTGTAACTGTGCTTGATTTACAAAATCTCTGAAAATGGTTCCATTTCTTACATTTGTGGCATTGCTGACCAAATGCTATGCACTTTTCTCTTCTGGACTCATGGTTGGCACCACAGTTGCAACAGTTAACAATAAAGCTTGATTTGGGTTTTGTTGATTCACCTTTATACTGTACTGAGTAGCATCTGTTTTGCACTGGATAGCCTTGGTTCTGCAATGAGCATGCTCCTTTAGCTGAACTGGTCTTGGAATTTGCTAGAAGACTACGGGTTTTACCTGGAAGTCCTGCAGGGGCTTCTGCTGCCATGTGTTTAGGCCTGCTTTTGCCTGCCACATGTTGCATGCTGTCGAAATTAGCTCTGGAGTCTGTTGAAAACATGCTGTTATCACTAGCAAGTATACTTGTGTGCCTCTCTGTAACTTCATGGATCTGACAAATCTCAATGGCTTTGCTCAGCATCAAGTCACTGTCACAAAGCAAAATCTTTCACACAGCAGCATTATTAATACCACACATGAGTCTGTCATTTATTAACTCATCTTTTAAATCACCAAATTGACACATTTTAACTTTGTTTCTTAAGTCAAGTAATGTAAGCTGCAAATGTTTCTCCTTGCTTTCGATCTCTCGTGTAAAACAAATGCCTGTCTAATGTAACATTACTCTGGGGGCTACACATTTCTGTGAATTTGCACTTCAAACACTCAGGGTCTTCCCTTGATTCAGCCTGCACAACAATATGATGAGTTGCATATACAAATGAATGCTCCCTTTTAATGGCCTCTTACCCTGTTAAGTTTAGCAAAATGAATGCCCTGGTGTATGCATCTTTATCAGAATAAGCTACTTGTATAAATATATCATACTCTTGCTCAAATATTCTCCAGTTCTCTGCAATATTCTGATGAAATACAAGTGGTTGTGGCTTGAGAAATCCGTCTGCTGTATTAACATATCTTAGTGAAGACTTTTGCAAATGTACACGAACACATATACTTGTACACACACATACACATATGCTTGAAATTTATGCCAGTACTTGCAATAGCATGATAATCCTCTGTATAAGTGAACAAAATAAATCTCCTGGGCACTGTAATACTCTGAAATCACTTTGCATAAAAGTCATTTGCTTTGAAATGCTTTTACTGTACGAGCCGTTTATCTTGAAATTATTTGACTGTAAAAGTCATCTATCATCATTTTAAGAAACCTTTTGAATAACTGTGTAGTGCGAATAAACTGGACAATAAAAGCTGAGGGCTAGAAACATTTCGAAGCAACTGTACTTTACGAATAAACTATTTTGAATTCATTGCAATTTGCGAATAAAACTTTTGAAGTTCATAGGAATGTTCATAGATTAGTACTAGGCTAACTGCCCTTGCAAGCCATTTTTAAGCCTAGGTAATTATCCCTTGTGAGACTCAAACCATGCACCTTGTGTTTATGAGGCAAACACCTTAACCATTAGGCCACCCTAAGTAATTACACTTTGCGAATGAAATGGACAGAAGAGGCTCAGATGACAAACCCCTCAAAATAACTGCACTTTGTGAATAACAGCACACTGAAATTTCCCCAAATGGCTGCACTTTTCCAAATATTCTGTACATGTACAGTGCACTCTGTGAATAGACACACCCATTCACAAGAAACCTCTCGAAATGGCTGTATTTGATGGCACTTCACAAAATAGTTGTACTTTGCACATAAAAAGCTCTTCAGAATGAATGCACAGTAATAAACATACTGTAACCACTTTTACACACCTTGAGATACTTAGAATAAGTCTAGTTATGCAATTCAAGGCTTCAGTCAATACAAAGTAGTAATATATAAATACACACCGGTGAGAACAAACTAAGAACAACAGTTGAAAACGACCTCCAAAGAACCAGAAAAATGTTGAAACACAATTTTATTACCAGTTGTTAAGCGCTTTCGTTAAAAAACTTCATCAGAACAACAAGTGCATACTAAAAAAACTTCAAATATATACCCCTATTATAAGTCACATGATATTAATTAATTCAATAGCAATTAGTCATATACACTTCATATTACAAATTTTTTACAATTGATTAAAAACTAAAACTCATACTCCAAATATAATACATCCTATTTACATATGTAAGTATAAAATAATAAAATCTAAATCACCTTATGCCATAATGCATAAGCATTAATAGGGGGTAATGGAACAACTGCCGTTTAACCCAGGGTGGATGTAGGCATTTAAAAATATTTGCCATCTCAACTCACACCTAAGTGTTCATCCATAATCCACCCTTGCATATCTTTATCAAGCGCTTAACAACTGGTAATAAAATTGTGTTTCAACATTTTTCTGGTTCTTTGGAGGTCGTTTTCAACTGTTGTTCTTAAGTAGTAATTTATGCCAAAACACAGTAACTTACAGTCACCTTGCTTTATTTATGATCAATGTGCCCTTTTCTCCCCCTTCTTTGCTCATTTAATCTCTTTTCATGCCCATTATACTTTATTGTGCTCGTTTTAACTCTAGACATGCTTGTTTTACTTTAAACATGCTCATTTTTTCAAATAACAAAATAACCTTGTTTCAAACATTTTGTTTGATTAATTAGCTTTGTTATGCTTCTCTTTTGCTTAATAAATGTTTCTGTGCTATTGATTTGCTTAGTAAAACATTTTGTGCCCTTGTAATGCTCCGTTTTTATCCCTTTTAATAAATACATTTTTGTGCGTATCCTCTTTACCTTTAGCTTGCTTCTGGCCCTTTTTTCTCTCAGTTCATTTAGTTTGCCTTCATCGTTACCTCTGCACCTCATGACTCTGAAGAGTAGTCTTCACAATCCCACTTCTGACACCATGTCACTCATCAGGTGAGGAAGAAACAGGCAAACGTTGTGGGTTCTTGTTCAAGCAGCTTTATTATATACAAACACATCATAAACGAAGTTAAGTAACTTTAACTTTTAAACAAACTAGCTATCATGCAAGTAGATGTTAACACTCTGGCTGCACCTTCAAAATGCCATTGAAGATAACACGTGCTTGAAATTTATATGCACATACAGATTTAGAAATGCTTCTTAAAGGTACAGCACACCTGTTATTTTACACTTAGGTTAAGAATACTGCAACAGTAGTATAGAAGGACATAGTATAGTTGTGTAAAATCTTGCCATAATGATAGATGTCCTTCTCTTCACTGTTGCAGTGTTCATTTCCTCCCTCCTGTCTCCTGGTAGTTTTGGGTCTTCTGGATATCCTGTTTACCTCTTTCTTTTCCTTAGACTGGTGTTCCAACTGGGACATTCAGTTTTCAGGGTGGTACGTCCAGACATCACTTTTATGCCCTATATACATGGGAGCATACGTGTGACATGTGGCGTACCTTAGGTAGTAAAAGGCTTTGGTATACTGGCTGGACGTCGGGACACCCTTGGCTGGTAATCCCCTTAGGTTAAAAATACTGCAACAATGAAGAGGAGGACATCTCTCATTATGGCAAGATTTCACACAAGTGTACTATCTTAACACCATGCATAGCTTTCAATAAATCATGGACAAATCCAGAAATAACTGGGGACAATCTGGAAGAATACTAATACTATTAACTTGAGAAATTGACAGAATGAGAATGTGAATTAATATATATTTTCTGAAGCATGGTATTTTATAAATATAATTGTTGCCAGTATAGTTGTCAACTGTAATTCACCAGCTTTTCTCCAGTCTTCACCAATTTTAGGAGGGATTAAGAGGAGCAGAGCTAAAATGTGAGTCAAAATCAGGGACAGATGAGAGGTATGTATGTATAAACAAAAATATAGATTTCTGTTGAAAGATGGTTTCCTGGTAAGGACTGATGACTGTTTACAAAGATTATGCGTACAACTATGCATGTTATGAGCCAACAGGAGCACCTGGTGGGACAGAAGAACTTTTAGGACACTAAAAGCAACAGCTTACTGGTTTCATATGTAGTGATGTTACCAAATATACATGGATGTATAACATGCTGCAAGTTCCAACCAGTGTTTCCTAGACACAGGGCATCCCTTCAAACAAGAGCCAGTCTAAATTGGATTAGTCTAGTAACTAGATCTTCTAGAAACAATCTTCACTTGTTAATTGTCACCTATAAGTTTACAAAATGTCTGCTGCAATAATACTGCAGAAACAGCTATCTTGTTTCTAATCAACTATGTGTTTAGTCACTTGGGGTTACCAGTGAGAGTAGAATCTGACAGTGGACCACATTTCATAGTGAGATAAATGGTATTATACAACTCCCCCCCATTAATATTCAAAAACGTGCACGCTGATTGGTCAGCGTGCACGTTGTAAATCAGGGTTATATTAATGGAAAATGGTCCGATTGCCCGGACTTTTTCCATTACTATAACTCTTTTTTCACACTGTTTCACTATGTTAAACGAGTTTAACATAGTGAGGCAGCTTTAAAAAAGCGACGGAGATTCTCCGTCGCTTTTTTAAAGCTGTCTCGCTATGCTAAACTCCTTTAACATAGCGAGACAGTCTGTAAAAAGCAACTGAGGTCTTGCTTTCTCCGTTGCTTTTTTCAAAACTGTCTCGCTATGTTAAATTGGTTTAATATACCGAGATTTAAAAAAAGCAACGGAGATTCTACGTTGCTTTTTTTAAAGCTGTCTCGCTATGTTAAACCCATTTAACATAGCGAAAACAGTTTGTAAAAAGCAACGGAGATCTTGCTTTCTCCGTTGCTTTTGCCTACAGTTCTGATGTACTGCTTAGGCATACGCATGCACAGTACATCAGAACTGCCGCAGAATACCAGACAGCTGCGGAAGGGCAGCAAGGAGGCATTATACAATGCCATTATTTAAGAAACGTAATTATTTTTTTTCTTAAATAATGTCATTGTATAATAGCAATAACCCACGCCTGGGTGTGGGTAATGCTGGATTTACTCACGGTTGGCTTTGTTTGGCCACTCGGGCTTCGCCCTCGTGACCAAACCACGCCAGCCGTGGGTAAATCCAGCATTACCCACACCCAGGCGTGGGTTATTGCTACAATAGAAATTATATGGAGTATTTTGAGAGTGCAAAGAAAATTGCATGTTTTCTCATCATACAGAGTCCCCAGGTCAGATGAAGAGTGCATACCAAACTATCATCATATACTGAAAAAGTAGTTTAGCTCCATAGAGAAAGACTGGGATGTCAAATTAACAGTAGTCTTAATGGCCATTCAGGCTACTCCAAATAAATCCACGTTTCAGCCTTTGAAATATGACTGAAAGAGGACAAGTGTGATACGTGCCACTACTGCCCACAGTTATGTGACCCATTAAAGAGAGGACTCAAAAGCAACTTTTGCCTTTGCTTGGAGCAATTTAGAAAACAGTGTAAAGACCTATAAGGCCAATTGTGAGAGAATGGCCAGCTAGGTAAAAATGTGTTCTATTGTAACTGCTGCAGAGAAGAGGCAAAAACAAGGAGATTCAAAACAAGCTGGGATGGACAAGACTCGATAACAAATAAGGTTTCACCACTGGCTTATCAAATAAAAAGAAAAAGAAAAACATTGGTGAAACTTTACTTAAATGGATCCATGTTAATAAGTTCTGGCCCTTCCAAGAACGCAAAAGAGTTGTACCTACCTAAGAAGATGAACAGGAAAACAAGGAAAATCAAAATGCAGATTCTGAACAACTGCCTAATCATAGTGTAATATAGAACTGCCAAGTGCCCAAAGGAATAAATAGTAACTTTCTGCATCCTATTCTGGCATTGAATGCCAGTGTACCTTGATGGGTATCTACAGTCAATGGTTGGGGGATGTACAGAATAAAGCTTTTGATTAAAAAGAAAAAAGTTGCTAATATTATAGTTGGCATTATTTTTATTACCATTATTACTAATGTTAATACTATTCTGTATACCACGGTGTATTGCTTGCATAGTGTCACTATTACTGTGTATTGATTGCAGTTATTGATTCTTCTTTCATGTACTGCTGTATATTAATCTTTCTAACCTCATGATATATAATGTCAGTGTGTAGCAAAGCCACTGAAAAACGGTACATTAAAGTCATGCAGTTGAAAAGACTTGTTTTCATAGCAGATAACAATCCTCATCTATCTCCTCTAGTAGTATCACTTTCTCAGCACAAATGGAAGGAAGACCAAATGGTTTCATCACAAAGAATGGACTTCAAGGCTCTACATATAAATTGGACACTGTCCTACTTTGTAATATTAAAGTGTCAAGAGATCCAAAAAGGTAATAAAAATGACAGGATGTGAAAGAAAGTTTAGTTGTTGCAAATCTACCCACTTCTCTTTTTCTCAAAAGTATAATTTTTTATCAAAGAACAGTAAACTTGGACAGAGACAAGCTGTGTTGCAAAGGTCACACATCGGAAAAGAGTTGCGTGTCAACAGCTGGAATCACTCCACTGAGAGAGTGAGAAAAGTTAGAAATCTCAAGTCTTCACTCCTTTTTACAAGAGTCATATAATTCAGTTTTTCTTCACATATAATTGGACAGTCATCTGAGCAGCTCAGGTACAGGTAGACTCTGAAAGAGCCTGTCTTGGATTGTAACTGAGGACTTTTAGACAGCTGCACTCTGAGAAAGGACCTAAAAGTTTGTGATTGCATCATGCTAATTCCAAAATAAAATCATCTTCAGTTTCCTGGATTCTCCCATAGAGAGGGGACACAGACCTTGGGACTGTTTTTCTAGTGCTTTGTTGACAGGGTTAATTCTACTAGTCTAGCAGACTCTTTTCAGGGGAGACCCAAGGTGGTGTTTATACTACTAGGGGAAATTTGGCCCAGAGCATCAGGGAACCTGCCCTATTTTTTATTTTCTGTAGGTACCATGAGATCTTTTTACATTCACTTGAGCTACTACCAACTCAAGCAGATGGAACCTTGGTTTAACATCTCATCCAAAAGACAATATACTCCATTATGCTGTAATGCATTGCCAACAATCAATCTACCTGGTGTGGGAATAGAAGCGACAGCCTTTTGCACAAATGTAAGTGCGCTACCTGTGTTGTGCCACTGAAATATGTTTGGGAAGATACTACCAAGAGAGGACGTTTGAGTGAAAAGGGAACTTTTCTGCATGTACAAAAGGTTACTTGACCTTTCTGACTTTGACTTACACAAAAGTAAGTGACTTTTTTCTGCCTTGTTAAGGCTGTAAAGCATTTTTGATTAATGCTTACTTATTATGTTACTAATTTATTTTTGATGATATATTACATTCCGTTTTATAGAAACTCATCCTGGTGAATGCAAACTGTTTTAATTCTTAACTGAATTCAAATCTAGAACAATAGGTTTAGAAAGGGAGACATAAGTGTTAAGCCAACTTATTCTCACCTGTAAACAAATGCATGGGTGACCAGATAAATGCTACATTCCTACTTGTTTGTACTGACACCACCTGGACTAACATTAACCCCTGTTCTCACTTAACATCCTGGATTTTACATCAGTCTTTATTAATTTTAAAACGTGAAGAGCACATGGGTCTGGGCAAACTTTGAAGAGTGTGCTCTCTAATCAGCTTCAGACACTAAAGTTTCAGACATCATGGCCATTAGAAAAGGCAGTGTAGACAGGTCTCATTAGTTATATTTATGCAAAGTTTATAGACCTTCCTTACATGTGTCTCTGGCTTTACTTCAAACAATCCTCCCTTTTTGGACTCCTGGTGTTTCTCTCTCTCACTCACTCTCATGGGTGCTCCCACTCTCAACTTAAGTGCTGTTTGTCTGTCTGTGGAATTCAAAATACCATTACCTGGCTATCAGTCCCACTACCATTATATAACCCTCCTGGAGAGGTCTTTCCCTTGGTGTCAGGCTCTCACCTGTAATAACTTTCATGGGTCAAGCCTCCTCCTGAGATCCTGTGCAACCCATGTACATATATGGCTCCTTGTATAGTCCATCTCATTATAAAACAGGTTTTCCAACTCCATTATATAACATTCCTGCAACTCAGACCTAGGTATATGAGCTACAGCACTGGCGTGCTGACTACCAGCATGGGCCAGCAAACTGATTCAGCAATATAATTCAGACATGGACAAATCATTGTTTTTTTACAGGCAGCACTGTAGCTACTTGGATCTGCCTTCTATCAGGCCACAGTGCATTTGATGCTGCTGTGGTATTTATGACACTTACTGGATTTTGAAATTTTATACAAATTTTGTATATTGTAGAATTGCTTTATCTTAGACCACCATGAGTTTCAAATTTTGGCCATATTTGCCAAGCACCCTTTCCAAGACATGTTAATTTCTGGTACAGGCTAAACCATCAACAAATATTTTCCTTCTATTATGATTTTTGACAAAGGTGTTTGTCACCACTGGAAATTTTAGCAGCATAGTTTCTGTCTTTTTCTGTTTTACTCAATGGGGCTTGTTCCTCTTTCACAGACCATTGTGGAAAACTGTAATGTCTATTTCATATATTCCCTTACTTCCTTACTTGATTTTATTATCCGTGTTTTCCTTCCTTGCTCATTCCAATGAATCACTTTCAATTTTCTAGTGTGACTTTGGTACCTCTCTTTGTTGCTGTCTCTCTTTTACTGAATTCTATATTTCAGTTTGCCTTTGCCTTTGTTTTATTTTATTCCTTATTTTTGTTTGCCTGTTCCTTTTTACTGTATTCTTTGTTTCAGTTTGGTTTCTTTTGTTTGTTTATTTATTTATTAATTGACATTTGATTTCCAGGAAAGTCTGACTGGGTCGAAGCCCATTTTCAGCAAAGGCCCAGGGAGAAAGCTCCAAAACATTTTAAGAACAATAATTGTACAATCTTCAAAAATAAAACAAAAGCATATGCAGTTTAAACAATTATAACAAAGCAGACATAATATAAAAACATTGGTTAAGAATTGATACAAAGTATATGACAAGCATTTAATATTTAGAGAAATTTTAGACAGTTTGTCGAGAAATTAAAGGTAATTAGTGTAATATAGATAGGAATTGTACAATATGAAGTGAAAGAAAACACAGGCTTGTGCTGCATTTAGAGAGAAAATCAGAGAAGAGAATTAGCAATAAGGAAGTAAGTGATGAAGGGTGTAAAAGTAGGTATAAGGAATGAAATGATATTTGTTAATATTTAGGGATATAGGTTATCCTGATTTTGAGCAAGAACAGTGCCGGATTTTAGCTAGGAAGCCTTTCAGAGTGGTTTTGAAAGATGGGAGGGGTGTGTATAGACCTGATGGATACAGGTAAGGAGTTCCAGGCCTTAGCAACCTTGTATGAGTATAGACAGTGCCCATTAGATTTGCTAGGTTTATAGACAGGAGATTGTGGTCCCTGGAACATGGTGACTGACTGGGAACATAGTTGTGTTGACTGTTTTTTCATGCTGGACAGGCAGATGAATGCTGTATAATTTTATAGGTGGAAGCATTTGTGTATATATTAGTTGATGTGGCAGTTCTAACCAATTTAGGCTTTTCAGTGCTATACAGTGGTGGGTTCTGAAAGGGGTATGTGCTGCAAATTTAGCTGCTTTGTTATAGCATTGGTCAAGTTTCAGTTTTCGTGAAGATGGGAGGTGTGTAAGGATGGAAACACCATAAAGAAGAGTCAGGAGGAGTTAAGTAGTGGAAAGTATAGTTTTAGCTGCATCGTTGAGAAAGTTTTTGGCTCTGTAAAGCATCCCTAGCTTTTGGTAATTTTTTCTTATTCAGTTTTGTATATGCAGGTTGAATTTAAGCATGAGCTGTGAGTTATGAAGCCATGTTTCAGTGGTTGCTAAAGCTTCCTGGGTAATTTTCTGGAGGTGTATCACACTATTCTTGCTGTATTAGATGCTCCAACTCTATTGTATGGTTCTTAATAGACTTAATACTCAGCACAGTTCTTAACAGACTGGCACTTTGAAAGAGAATCTTTCTTTAGAATATTCTTTTTACTGTTTCTTCCTCACATCTGCATTAACAAGTCTTTGCTTTTATTTTTCTCTGTAGTATTTTTATCATTTGAACTTTCTGTCATGGTTCTTCAGTGAGCTTTGACTGTTTATTTCTTCTGGTTTACCACTTGACTTTTTTATATACAGAGTAGTATACCCCTGATATAACTCATTTATTTTACTGTGGATTCCCTTACTATAACATGCAATCTGATGATGTCTGCTTAGTCTGGATTCATCCTGTGGGACTTCGGATCTGACACCAGCTGATTCTTCTTGGTTCTGCCTCCCTCACACACAATTCCCTGCTCCTCCATCAGCTCCCCAGATCTAGTTCACCATCATTCGTGGTCTGCATCTTGGTCCTTAGCTCCAAAAGGTGCTTCATTTTTTCTTGAAATCTTGGTGAGATTTCTTAAACCTTATTCCTCAAAATAGTATTTAGCTTTTTCCTGTTAACTCTAGATAAGTTTTTAGGTAGAGTAAGGTAGTTCTTTATGTTTAGCAGCTTAGATCTTTGTTTCATGTGTACCCTTCTTGCCCCCCTCCTTCGTTTTAGGATCGTTTTAATTTTTATAGCCGAGTGTGTGTTTGGGTGGTAAGAATGGACAAGGTGTTTAAAAGTGCATCACCTGTCGGCACAAACTGCCCTCACAGTATGCACACCTTAAATGTACTTATTGCCTCGGTCCAGAGCATTTAGATTCCAGCTGTTCTGCATGCAAGATCTTTAGCTTTCGTGCTATCAACGAATGCAAGGCCAAACTCATTTTAAAGGGTTTTTTGCCTTCCTGCACTTTGCTCCTGCTTCCAAGACATTTTTCCAGTTTCCAAGACTGGGTCCGAGAAGCCTCAGCTGCAGGACTCCAGGCACCCCAAGGGAGAACATAAGAGGTCTTGCTCGACCTCCATATCTGGGATGGTTCCTTTGGGTCCCCCAGATCCAAAGGTCTCTTGTTCTTTGGCCTCCCTAGGTACATCAGCACCGCCTTCAGCTCCAGCATTTTGGAGTCGATTGCCTTCAGTGTGTAAAGCTTCATGAAAGATGCCTCTGAGAATTCTGAGTCCTTTTCTGGTCAAGGGGGCACCTTAGGGGAGAGTAGCATTCCCCATTTTCTCCTTGCATTCCTCCTCCTTGCTTGACTGAGTCATCCCTATCTCAAAAAGCCAAATATCCAGAAACTATAGAACCAAGGCAACCACAGCAGGATGAACAACCAAACTTAATTTTATTGACCACAGAAACAGCGGTAAGCACTTTCTTCCCTTAAAGATCACAGGGACTTCATCAGAACAAATCTACAAAAAAATACCCAGCCATTTACATACACACTAATAAAATAATAAGTAGCAATTAAGCAATAATTAATGTACTAATTGGTATTGCTCACTGATATCCCTTTAAGGTGCTTACATATATTAAATACATAAAGAAAAGAACTTAAAAAAAAAAAACACGTTTTTTTATTTTCAGTAGGTACCATGAGATCTTTTTACATTCACTTGAGCTACTACCAACTCAAGCAGATGGAACATTGGTTTAACATCTCATCCAAAAGACAACATACTCCCTTATGCTGTAATGCATTGTCAGCAATCAATCTACCTGGTGTGGGAATAGAAGCGATAGCCTTTTGTACCAAATGTAAGTGTGCTGCCTGTGTTGTGCCACTGAAATATGTTTGGGAAGATACTGCCAAGCGAGGACTTTTGGGTGAAAAGGGAACTTTTTTGGATGTACAGAAGGTTACTTGACTTTTCTGACTTTGACTTACACAAAAGTAAATGACTTTTTTCTGCCTTGTTAATGCTGTAAAGCACTTTAGATTAATGCTTACTTATTATGTTATTAATTTATTTTTGATGATATATTACATTCTGTTTTATAGAAACTCGTCCTGGTGAATGCTAAATGTTTTAATTCTTAACTGAATTCAAATCTAGAACAATAGGTTTGGAAAGGGAGAAATAAGTGTTAAGCCAACTTATTCTCACCTGTAAACAAATGCATGGGTGACCAGATAAATGCTACATTCCTACTTATTTGTACTGACACCACCAGGACTAACATTAACCCCTATTCTCACTTAACATCCTGGATTTTACATCAGCCTTTATTTGTTTAAAAACGTGAAGGGCACATGGGTCTGGGCAAACTTTGAAGAATGTGATCTCTAATCAGCTTCAGACACTAAAGTTTCAGACATCATGGCCATTAGAAAAGGCAGTGTAGACAGTTCTCATTAGTTATATTTATGCAAAGTATATAGACCTTCCTTACCTGTGTCTCTGGCATTACTTCAAACAATCCTCCCTTTTTGGACTCTTGGCGTCTCTCTCACTCACTCTCACGGGTGCTCCCACTCTCAGCTTAAGTACTGTTTGTCTGTCTGTGGAATTCAAAATACCATTACCTGGCTATCAGTCCCACTACCATTATATAACCCTCTTGGACAGGTCTTTCCCTTGGTGTCAGGCTCTCACCTGTAATAACTCTCATGGGTCATGCCTCCTCCTGAGATCCTGTGCAATCCATGTACATATATGGCTCCTTGTATACTCCATCTCATTATAAAACAGGTTTTCCAACTCCATTATATAACATTCCTGCAGCTTAGACCTCGGTATATGAGCTACAGCACTGGCATGCTGACTCCCAGCATGGGCCAGCAAACTGATTCAGCAATATAATTCAGATATGGACAAATCATTGTTTTCTACAGGCAGCACTGTAGCTACTTGGATCTGCCTTCTGTCAGGCCACAGTGCATTTGATGCTGCTGTGGTATTTAGGACACTTACTGGATTTTGAAATTTTATACAAATTTTGTATACTGTAGAATTGCTTTATCTTGGACTAACATGAGTTTCAACATTTGGCCATATTTGCCAAGCACCCTTTCCAAGACATGTTAATTTCTGGTGTAGGCTAAACCATCAACAAATATTTTCCTTCTGTTATGATTTTTGGCAAAGGTGTTTGTCACCACTGGAAATTTTAGCAACATAGTTTCTGTCTTTTTCTGTTTTACTTCTTTACTCAGTGGGCCTTTTTCCTCTTTCACAGACCATTGTGGAAAACTATAATGTCTATTACATATATTCCCTTACTTGATTTTACTATCCGTGTTTTCCATCCTTGCTCATTCCAATGAATCACTTTCAATTTTCGAGTGTGACTTTGGCACCTCTCTTTGTTGCTGCCTCTCTTTTACTGAATTCTATTTTTCAGTTTGCCTTTGTTTTATTTTATTCCTTATTTTTGTTTGCCTGTTCCTTTTTACTGTATTCTTTGTTTCAGTTTGGTTTCTTTTGTTTCTTTGTTTATTAATTAATTGACATTTGATTATCAGGAAAGTCTGACTGGGTAGAAGCCCATTTTTAGCAGAGGCCTAGGGAGAAAAGCTCCAAAACATTTTAAGAACAATAAAATAAAGTGCAATAGGCAACGAAGCAACGCAGGAGATTACTTCTTTCCAGCAAAGAATTCTTTTCACCAAACAGATAAAAAACTTTTTCATAAAATAAAAAGCTTTTATTATGACTTGATGTCATCAAGTCATAATAAAAGCTTTTTATTTTATGAAAAAGTTTTTTTATCTGTTTGGTGAGAAGAATTCTTTGGTGGCAAGAAGTAATCTCCTGCTTTGCTTCGTTGCCTATTGCACTTTATTTTATGTTTTATTAATACTCCAGCAACGGAGCATTCATCTGACTGGCTGGCAGATAAACTTTTTATCTTGGTGTTCCTATTTTAAGAACAATAATTTTACAGTCTTCAAAAATAAACAAAAACATATGCAGTTTAAACATTTATAATAAAGTAGACATAATATAAAAACATTGGTTAAGAACTGATACAAGGTATATGACAAGCATTTAATATTTAGAGAAATTTTAGACAGTTTGTCGAGAAATTAAAGGTAAGATGTGAAGTTCAATCTCGTCGTTCATTCTTCACTGATGGGTTCGGAACCGATCCATCTGCTCCGACACGGCCTTTAGCAAGCTCAAGGTTTACCAGTAGCTCGAGACCAAGCCCTTTATCCCATGATGCACTGCTGGAATTACCTCAGATCTAGTTTGCTGCGGCACGGATCTCAGGAGTTCCACTTCGCTCAAGCCTTTTTTGACACAAAATCACTATTTGCAAGTTTTTTTTCTAAAACATCTTTATCTTTTAAAGCTGGTTACTTATATATATAGCTCCTGTAGTTGTCTCTCTTGATCTATCCCCTTGGTGCTTCATAGTTTTACATATTTGTAGCGTTTCAGTGTGTGTTCCTTATTTTGCTATAGTGTTCGTAGTGTAGATAGTGTGCTGTTACACATTTAGTAGAGTTGGCCTTCCTTTCCCAGGCCATTGTTAGAGTGTGTTTTTGTATTAAGTTGAGCCTAAGGATATCTTTAACTTTTAGGCTGTATTATACTGTTGGCCCCGTTTTTCTTGGCCATTTGTTAAATGGTGTTGGTTATTAGTAGTGTTATCTAGATTCTTCTAGGTTGTTTTAGACTATTTAGTCTGTAATTTGCTAATATGTCTGCGGAGAAAGACAAGCACCCAAAGTCTGGATTCAAAAAATGTCCAGGCTGTGGGCAAAAGATCTCTCTCACTGATGGGCATGTTCAGTGTGTGTATTGTTTGGGTGCGGTGCACTTGCAGGAGTCCTGTAGCATTTGCCATTCCTTTTCTTCAAGGGTTCTTTTAGAGAGGAAAAGGAAGCTTGTGGATTGAGGTTTGCTGAAGCATCCTTTTACTGAAGCCTTGTTTGTCCAGGATGGGGCCAGCAAGTCCCCTAAAATCATCAAAATCATCTACTGATTCCAAGGCATCTAAAAAGTCTAAGAAAGTGGAGGATTCCAGGACTTTGGCTGCACAGCCATCGGAGCCGAGTGTCATTCTTTTTGGAGCCGGCCCACTGTCTTGGAGCCAGTCTCTGAGAGACCTGTATCTCCACTCCTACAATCGGCACCTTCGGTGCACTCCTGTAGATTTTCTGTCAGCCTCTCGGATTTGGATATGGACCGATTGGTGCAGAAGCTCTTACGGACACCAGGCCTTGCCAAATTGTTGTCGGCTCCGACCCCAGCGTCAGAACCAAAGACCACCATCCCGGATTTGACTGCTCCTCCTCCGAGCCGTACCAGATCTTCGGAGCCGGAGGGGGCTGACCTGCTGTTCATGGAGCATTTGGAGCCAAGACCTGCTCCGGTGTCATTGGTTCCATCTACTCTGGCATCCTCGGTGCCGACCAGGGACTCGGGCCGACACTCTCCTGTCGGGTCTGGGGAGGATAGTCGCACTGACTTGTCAGTGCCAACTCTTCCTCTCTGGGCCTCGGCTCGGATTAGCTCGGCTCCTACCTCCGGCTCAGAGCCCACGGCCTCGGTGCGGAAGGGGCTGGCGGTTCCTTCGGGTCCATCGACTCCTTCTCATTGGAGCCGTGATGCTTTCAAAGCCATGAGGAGAGCCTTGTCCCCAAAGACATCCTCAACACCAGGTCTGGCCTCTTCTTCCCCCAAAGCGTCTGTGTCCACTTCTGCCACAATCTCCAGGCCAAGCGTATAGACCATGAGCCTCAGGTAGCCCCACAGGGCTCCCCTTGATCTTCCGAGACCTCCCCAGAGGCTCCCACTGAGAAGGTCCCCAGGAAGAGATTTTGCAAGAGGAGACACTTGGACTCCCCACGGGAGTCTTTGACATCTGACACTGACTTGGATGAGTCAGAAGGGTCCTCCACGATCCCCCTCTGAGGATATCTCCTTTGCGGAGATACTCGAGATCCTTAGGCAGAGGGGTTATTGGCAGTCCAAAAGCCCTACTGAGGATGAGTCACTTCTCCTGAAGGCTTTCGGGTCTCAACCTTCCACCTCTTGGGTGTCTCCGCCCTTTGATCACCTCATGCAGTTGGTCTCTCGAAGGGCGTGTGAGTCACCAGAGTCCATGGAGCCTGTCCCTCGGAGGCCCAACAAGTTCATTTCTACACCCATAGATAAAGAATTTTTGTCCCAGGGAGTCCCTGTTGATGCCATGGTGGTGGCGGCGGCGGCGGCCACCAAGAAGGAAATGTCTGAGACTTCCTCGATGATCCATCCTCCTAACAGAGAGTCTAGGATCATGGATCGATATGGGAAATGCATGTTTAGTTCAGCGACTTTTAAACTTCGATCCCTGAACTATTTCACCCACTTCACCAGACTGCAAAGAGATCTCCTCAAGGAGTTGGGAGATACTCTTCAGGGTATTGTAGCTGCAGGGGCTTCTAACAAAGTTGCCACCCAGCTCGCTACCCTAAATTCCATCGTGAACTCGTCCATGCGTCTCATATCATATACAGCTGATGGGACGAGTAGAGCAGCAGGTACAGGAGTTGGGCTAAGATGACATTCCTAGATGGGGTTGTGTTCCTTTGCGGATCCCTTTAAATCTTCATTTGTCAACACCCCGTTTGATGACTCTTCTCTCTTTGGGCCCAAAGTGAAGGAAATTCTCACCAGGTGTGAGCAGGAGGGAAAGACTCTGTCTGCCGTCGGAGTCCATTTTTACACCCCTACTCGGCCTTATCTCAAATGCCAACTGGGAGGGAAAATGTGGTTCCGAAAAGCACAAGGAGCCTTTCTGGACACACATGGTCAACCCCCCTCTAGGGGCAGAGGAGGGGGTAACAATTGAAGTTGCCGCCCTTGCAGCAGAGGGGGTCCACAACACCAGTGTGACAGAGATCACTTCTCTGGTCAACCCTGTCAGCGTTCTTGAAGGGAGACCCGACTGTCCTGCCCTGGAGGCAGTCGGGGGTCACTTATCTTTATACCCAGACGCCTGGCTAGATATAACAAATGACAACTGGGTACAAAGTATCATTTCCAGACGGTATTTCATACCATTCTTCAACCAACCCATGCCTCCAAGGAGAATCTCGGATGTTCCACCCAGTTACAGGGAACAAGCAACTATAGACGTCCACAAGTTGCTAAGAAAAAGAGTTGTCTAGCCAGTCCCAGCAGACCAAATAGGATACGGAACTTACTCAAGATTCTTTTTGGTTCCAAAGAAGACAGGGGACTGGAGACCTATTTTGGACCTCAACAGACTCAATCAATTTGTAACGAAAGAGAAGTTACGGATGGTCACGCTTCAGTCAATACTTCCCTTTTTAGGGAGAGACAATTGGATGTGCTCGATAGATCTCAAGGATGCGTACTACCACATAAAAATGGCTAGGCCATCCAGAGATCATTTGCGTTTCTGGCTGGGAGCCAATCATTATCAGTTTCTAGCTCTGCCCTTTGGTTTCACTATAGCCCCCAGAGTGTTCACCAAATGCATGGCAGTAGTCACGGCTCATCTGAGTCATCTAGGATTCCAGGTGTTTCCGTACCTAGACGATTGGCTCCTTACCTCCACCACCAGGCATCAACTTATTCAAGCAAGAGAATACACTATGACACTCTGCCATCGCTTAGGCATTACAATCAACTCAGAAAAATCTGCCTTGTCGCCATCGCTGCATATTGTCTTTATAGGCGCAGAGTTAGACACTTCAGCCACCATTCTATGACTACCAATCCAGAGGGTTTTTCTCCTTCGTCAGCATGTCAACTCACTAGTGTCGAAGGACAGAGCACCAGCAGCAGAAGTCTTAAAAGTATTAGGTTTGATGGCTGCAGTGATCCTGGCTATACCATTAGCAAGGATGCATATGTGGATTCATCAATGGCTGCTGTTCACGCAATGGTCCTATCAGGAACTTCCAATGAGTCATATGATTTTGATTACAAACTCTTGCAAGAGAGATCTCCAGTAGTGGTTGATGTCTCTTCATGTAACTATAGGATGTCCCTTTGTTCTACCCCCTCCAGTAGTCACTGTGACCACGGATGCTTCCCTGATTGGGGAGGGGGGGGGGCATTTTCAGGGAATGACCACCCAAGGCACATGGATGGATCTAGAATCACACCTGCATATCACTGTCTTGGAGATGAGAGCAGTACTTCTGGAGTTGCAGTACTTTCAGGACTCTCTTCCGCTAGGGACAATTGCAATTCAGACAGACAATATGTTGGTAGTCTGGTATTTGAACAAGCAAGGCGGGACCAAGTCCTACCCCCTTTGCCGAGAAGCCCTCAGAGTTTGGCAGTGGGCTGTCTCATCCCAGCGCTTTCTTTTGGCAATGCACATCCCGGGGAGATCCAACGTGATAGCAGACAAACTGAGCAGGGCAATCCTGTTGCCACACGAGTGGTCCCTCAAACAAGAGATTGCAGATAGGATTTTCTGCAAATGGGGCCAGCCTTGCTGCGATCTTTTTGCTAGTCACATCAATATGAAATGCAGAAGCTACTTTGCCCTGATTCCCCCTCCGGGACAACCCCCGAGAGACGCTCTCGTACACGATTGGCCCCCGGGTCTCCTGTACGTATTCCCCCCAATCCCCAGACTTCTACAGAAAGCAGTGTTGTTGGGAAGGACTGTCATCCTCATAGCCCCACATTGGCCTCGGCAGATTGGGTTCCCATTCCTTCATCATCATCATCTATTGGAGGATCCATGGATTCTGGACCCATTTCCAGAACTTCTGACACATCCGTCGGGGGACCTCCATCCCTCATTGCAGTCACTGAAGCTCACAGCTTGGCTGCTCCAGTTCCCATCATAGCCAGGCTTCATGATCTTTCTGATGAGACAAGACAGATCCTCTTGTCAAATAAGCCATCCACCAGGAGACTATATCTTAGTAAGTGGAAGAGATTTTCCATATGGGCTTCTAAGCAGAACATTGATCCTTATCAAGCCCCTTTGACGTCCATTTTAGAATTCTTGACTATGATTTTTAATGAAGGAGCTGCAGCTGCTACAGTTCGGGTCCAGTTGGCTGCTATATCTAACTTTCATCTCGGAATGGACAGGCTAAACATAATGTCCCAAAAGTTGTCCAAGGCCTTTCTCAAAGGGACCTTCCACATGAGGCCTCCAGTGAAAACTCCTTATTCTCCTTGGAATCTAAACTTTATGCTGTCTCGCATGATTCTTCCACCATTTGAACCAGCATCATCTTGTGATCTAAAATTTTTATCATGGAAAACCATATTTCTGGTGGCTATTACTTCTGCCCGCAGAGTGTCAGAACTGCAAGCCTTATCTGTCAGCCCTCCTTATTTGATTTTTCATGCTGATAGAATATTTCTTAGGACAAACCCCTCTTTCTTGACCAAAGTTTGTTCTGAATCGAATATCAACCAAGTCATTGAGTTGCCAGTCTTCTTCCCTAACCATTCCAATAAATTAGAGTACATGCTGCACAAACTTGACGTTCACAGACAGCTCAGATATTATTTGGACAGAACAAAAGATGTTAGAAAATCAGACCAGCTCTTTGTGTCTTTCTCTGAAGCCAGAAAAGGTAGATCAGTGGCTAAAACAACGCTTTCTAAATGGCTATCTGATTGTATCACTTTTGTTTATTCAGCTGCTAATATGCCCTTACTGCACAAGATTAAAGCTCATTCTACCAGAGCAGTTTCTACATCTTCTGCATTTCAAGCCAAATTACCCCTTGATAACATTTGTGCTGCAGCCACTTGGTCTAAACCTCATGCTTTCATCACTCATTACAAAGTTGATAAGGCCTCCAGGGACAGGGCCGCCTTTGGGTGTACGGTCCTGAAGAATGTACTCCCATGAGCCTCCCGAGATTCAGGGTTCTAGGGATGCTACCCATCAATGAAGAATGAATGGCGAGATTGAACAGCTTCACATTAAGAAGTTATGTACTCACCATAACGTTCCATGTGAGTTGTTCCATCTCGCCTTCATTCTTACGTCCCTTCCTCCATCCAGCTGATAGTTGACCTAGAGGCTGATCTCATCCTGGTTATTCAATCCTTCTTCTCTTGGGAGAGTACTTCTCTCACAGGGATATGGTACATGCAGCAAACAAGATCTGAGGTAATTCCAGCAGTGCATAATGGGATAAGGGGCTTGGTCTCGAGCTACTGGTAAACCTTGAGTGTGCTAACGGCCTTGTCGGAATTGATTGATTGGCTCCGAACCCATCAGTGAAGAATGAAGGCGAGATGGAACAACTCACATGGAACGTTATGGTGAGTACATAACTTCTTATTAGTGTAATATAGGTAAGAATTGTACAATATGAAGTGAAGGAAAACACAGGCTTATGCTGCATTTAGAGAGAAAATCAGAGAAGATAATTAGCAGTAAGGAAGTAAGTGTAGAAGGGTGTAAAAGGAGGTATAAGGAATGAAATGATACTTGTTAATATTTAGGGATGTAGGTTATACTGGTTTTGAGCAAGAACAGTGCCAGATTTTAGCTAGGAAGCCTTTCAGAGTGGTTTTGAAAGATGGGAGGGGTGTGTATAGACCTGATGGATACAGGTAAGGAGTTCCAGGCCTTAGCAACCTTGTATGAGTATAGACAGTGCCCAGCAGATTTGCTAGGTTTATAGACAAACAGGAGTTTTTGGTCCCTGGAACACGGTGACTGACTGGGAACATAGTTGTGTTGACTGTCTTTTTATGCTGGACAGGCAGATGGATGCTGTATAATTTTATAGGTGGAAGCATTTGTGTAAATGTTAGTTTTCTGTTTCCCATCCACACGTCAAGGTTTCTCTTGAACAGTGTTAGTGAAGGGCTCTGCCTGATGTGTATTGGAATCCTGTTCCAAAGCATGGGGAGTCTCTGGGATAGGAATCTATCCCTCCAGCATGTCCTATTTATCGTTGTGGTGAGGTTTATATCTCTAGAGCGTGTGGCTCTCCAGGATTTTTTTTTTTTAGGTGGAGCATGTCCATCAATTCTGGGTTGGACATGGCCTTGTATGTCAGGGCAGAGATCACCTCTGAGTAAGCGGTATGCAACCGAGTACAGCTGGAGTTTCTTGAGTCAGGCTGCATAGGGCATCTGTTTGAGGCCAGTAATCCTCTTGGTGTGGTACTTTTGTGGTCTTTCCCAACTGTTGCAGGTGTCTTGTAAGGTACATCCCAAATGGGGCGTTGTATTCTATGATGGGTCTAATGAGTGATGAGTAGAGGCACAATAACCTCTTTTGTTCTAGATGCGAACCCTTTTGTGATTAGGTGGGCCACATAGAAGGATTTTCTAACCACCTTGGCAAAATGATTATCAAAGGAGAGATTACTATCTACTTGGGTCCCCAGATCCCTTATTACATTTTCTGTATTTAGGGGACTACCACCTATGTGGTAGTTCGTGGGTACTTTGTTTTTTTCAAAGGGGATGACTATGCACTTTTTGGCATTTAGCTTGAGGCCATGGTTTTGACACCAGGTATCCGTCTCAGTGAGACCCATCTAGAGGGTGTCTGTATCAGCCGGAGAATCAATTATGTCCCCTAGTTTGCAGTCGTCTGCGAACTTGGTCAGCCATAGTCCTCCTATGCTTGCCTGTATGTCTGAGAAGTATATACCGAACAGGAGGGGTCCTAGGACTGATCCCTAGGGGACGCCACTTGTAACCGGTTTAGAGTTGGACGTAGAGCCTGCAACTCTCACCATGTGGGTTCTATCCATGAGCCAGTTGGCAACCCATCTCGTGACGTAGGGGTTTATGTTCAAGCTGGTGAGCTTGTGTATAATACTAGAATGGGAAATGGTGTTGAAAGCCTTTGTGAGGTCTAGGTAGGCTGTGTGGACCTCCTCTCCCTCATCTAATGCCTTGCTAACCGTCTCAAAGAAGTCCACCAGGTTTAGGAGGCATGATCTGCCCTTAACAAAGCCAAACTGGGTAGGGTCCAACGTTTGGAGGTTCCCAATGTCTCTGTTAATGAGTTCCATGATGATGCGTTCCATAGCCTTGCAGACCAGGCTAGTCAGGCTTATAGGGTGATAGTTCCTGGGGTCCGTTGTGGCTCCACCTTTGTGGAGCAGGATAACTGTTGCTGTGCGTGACTCTGTGGGTACATAGCCTGTAGAGAGGCTGAGTTTGAACAGTGTGTTTAGGTGAGGGGTTAGTTCATTTTGGAGCTCTTGTAAGACACAGCCTGGGACACCGTCCAGTCCCATTGAAGCTGTGTTTTTGGCTTTGGATAGGGTTGTTTTAACCTGTGTGTCGGTGATTGACGGGGCCCTACAGTCTTCTGGTATGGTTATGGGCCCTTTAGTGGTTGCGGGGGGGGGGGGTGAAGTTTGCACTAAACCTGTCTGCCAGAATGTTGGCAATATCAGTTGGTTCAGTATATTTTGTGCCATTCTGCACTAACTCAGAGCAGATCTGAGAGTTTCCACTTAGGTTTTTGACATAGCTAAAGAATGCTTTGTGGTTATCTTTGGAGTCATTGGCAATTTTTCTTTCAAAACTAGCCTTGGATGATTTAATAAGGAATCATAGTTTCTTGCTGATACTGATCAGGGATGTCTTTCCTTCTTGGGATTTTACTCTCTTCTGTACTAGTTTCCTCCTCCTTTTGTATAGCTTGTTTATGGCAGGGGTCCAGCAGACTGGTTTCCTTTTCTTGGAGGAGTGAGTCTTGATTTTACTTGGGATAGCACGATCCATGCATTCCTAAAGATGCTCATAGAGTGCCTTTGTAAAGGTTTCAGCAGCTTGAACAGCATTGTCCTTTAGCATGGGGGCCGTGAACCTTTCCACCTTGGTCTTAAGTAACGTGAAGTTTGCTTTTGAAAAGTTTTTCATGGTGGTTTCCTTGATTGGGGATGGGGGCGGAATGTGGATATCCAGAGTAATTAGTCTATGGTCTGATCTAACCAGCGAGGGGTTGACCTCCGGTGTGGAACACCGGTTGCCCATGTTGGTGATAACCAGGTTCAATACGCTGTTCCCTCTGGTGGGGGTGTTGACCAGTTGAAATAGGGCGTTCGAGTTTATAAATTCTAGGAAGCATTGGGCAAGGGAGTTAGTACTTGAGTAGTTCTCCCAGTTTAAGTAATTGAAATCACCCAGTATTAGGGTGTTTGGTAGGACCTTCATATTTCCCAGTGTCTCCAGAAATGCGGAATGAGGGTCCTGGGCCATGGTGGGTGATCTGTAGCAAGCTACAATTTGGATTGCAGTTTTGCCCTTTGTTAGTTGCACATGGATGATCTCTAATGCATTGTGCTGCGCCACTAACCTGGAGGTGTGGGTATCCTTGATGAATATGGATACACCCCTGCCTTTTGTGTTTCGGTCCTGGTTCTGTGGCCGAAAGGTATAGTATGAGTTATAGCCTAGTAGTGCTGGGATGCTGTCAGGAGCCTTAAACCAGGTTTCTGTTACTGTACAGATGTCGATGTTCTCCATACTGAGGAGTGCCTCGAGTGCATGCATTTTGAGGTTTAGACTTCTGGCGTTGAGTAGCATTACCCTCAGTTTTTGGTTACTTGTGCTGTTTATGGTGGTGGGTTTGTCTTTTGAGCCTTGCCTAAAAAAAGTCACTATGGGGGCGGCAAGAGCCTTGGCCAGTATTCAAAAGCCTAAGGGTGACAGGTGCAAGCCATGTCTTGCAAAGCAACTGGGGCTTGTCGAGCATGTCATCCCAGGTGGACAGATACTGAATCCCCTTTGAATGACACCAGAAACTTAGCCAATTGTTGAAATTGCTAATTTTTTCTTTATACTGTGGCATCATTCTTGGTGACGGTAGGATGCTACACAGGGTCAGGGTCATACCGGCCTGGGCTACATTATCAGAGAGCTCTTTCATGTGTCTTTTCATGTAGTCCAGGGAAGTACGTCTCAGGTCATTCACACCAACATGGACAATGACAGAGTTGTATTTATACTTGTTCTGGAGTGACCTGAGTGCTTGTGTTATGTGGCAGATCCTGGCACCCAACAGGAAGCTAACTGTAACCTTCTCCTTGTCCAGCCTAGTTAGTGGGACATTAGTGTGCCTGACTATAGAGTCGCCTATTACTAGTGTGTTGGGTATGTTATTTTGCGTTAAGGGCTGTGATTGCATGGCACACTGATTATGTGAAGTATGTGTTTCATGGTTGGTGATGAAGTGTGGAGGTTGCTTGGATGTCTGCTTTGGAGGCCTCTGTTGCTTTTGCAGGTTTTTATTTAGAGCCTTCAAGTACGTTTTCATGTATTCATGTGTGTTATTTGCCAGTGTTGGTTTATTAGGTCTGTGTGAGACTGGTGGTATGTTGCAAGTATTACCCTTCTCCTCTTGACTGTCAGTTCCAGTCTTGGGTTGAGAGAGCTTTGCCCCCAGTTTGGCTGTATAATTGCATCTCTCGCATATATTAGTGTTTGGTGGTAGGAGGAGAGGGTTGTCTGTGTACATGAGGCAGTTGCAACATTGCCTCAAAATGCCCAGATTCACCAGTTGGACTGGAGAGTATACCGGAAACTGCCCTTCGGACATGCCTGAATAGGTAGAGTAAGCTGTTTTAATGATTGGCTGGTGGGGACGAATAGAGAGCCTTGGCCTTCTGGACAGTATAGGGGGGGGGTCTAGTGCTAGGGTTAATTAGTGCTTTCTATGAGTTTTAAGCAAGTGCTTGGCTGTGAAATGAATGGTTTGAGTGCTAAAGGTGAAGGTTTGTCTAGTTCCAAGGGAAAAAATGAAGAGTAGACTTCGTGGAGCCGAGAATAGTTTAACTCTAGCTAAACGGTGCTGCCTGGTGCGCAAAACCGCACAAATGCATTTTTTATAGCAGGGAAGTGAAAGAGATAGAAATTAGCCCAAAATGGCCGATAAACTACTAACTTCTGGGCTGAAACCACTCCTCCAGGGACAGACAGGCTGCTCAAAGCTCCCCTCTCTCACAGGTGAACAGAGAAACTTCCTTCTATCCAAGTAAGATATGGGCAAACACAGAAACTTGTAACACAGCCCTGGATTCAGCAGTAACCTGAAAACTGGACTATACTAGTTCAAAAAGACGTGGAAAAGTATATATATATATATATATATATATATATATATATATATATATATATATATATATTTTTTTTTTTTTTTTTTCAGAAAATAGAGCAGATACAGTCAAAATTAGCCCAAAATGGCCAATAAACTGCTAACTTCTGGGCGGAAACCACTCCTCCAGGGACAGATAGGCTGCTCAAAGCTCCCCTCTCTCACAGGTGAATAAAGAAACATCCTTCAATCCAAGTAAGGTATGGGCAACACAGAAACTTGTAACTCAGCAATAACCTGAAAACTGGACTATACTAGTTCAGAAAGACGGGTAACAAGTATATATTTATTTTTTTTCCAGAAAATAGAGCAGATACAATCAAAACAGCACTTTAAATGCACAGAAAAGGCTATCGCACTTTAGTGTGTAGCGTACAACAGTTAAACAGATTATTTAAACACAAAAATGACTTAATTCAAGTGCATGCAGCAAATAAGTGCAACGTAGCAATAACAAACATTTTAAATCTCAGAAATGGAAAAAAACTGGCATTTTAGGTGGAATTAGTTAAGACAGAAAGAAAAGCAGAAAAATGATACTTAATCACTCCAAACTCTCTTTTGTTTCTCTGCTGCTGTAGACTCTGCAGAACACCTGGAAGGCACTTGCTGAGCAGAATACAAGCGCAAAAACTGTAGAAATGCAGTTTTTATAGCAGGGAAGTGAAAGAGATAGAAATTAGCCCAAAATGGCCAATAAACTACTAACTTCAAGGCTGAAACCACTACTCCAGGGACAGATAGGCTGCTCAAAGCTCCCCTCTCTCACAGGTGAACAGAGAAACTTCCTTCTATCCAAGTAAGGTATGGGCAACACAGAAACGTGTAACACAGCCCTGGATTCAGCAGTGACCTGAAAACTGGACTATACTAGTTCAGACAAATGGGAAACAAGTATATATATATATATATATATATATATATATATATATATATATATATTATTATTATTATTATTTTTCTGAAAAATAGAGCAGATACAATAAAAACAACACTTTACCCAATTAACCAGTTAAAAAGCTCAAAACTGAGCCCTGTTCCAGCAGTCTTCAGTCAGACAAGTTCTAACTGCACAGTCCTGCCACTAGGGCACAGAGAAACCTTCTCCCAAAAAGACGGCCTGGATCAGTGCACAAGTTATACAAACAAAGCTAGATCCAGCCGGCCTGAATCTAGTCTATGCTACAGCAAACAAGCCGTACCGATTTCAGAAATAAACAGTTCAAGTAAGCATGTGCAATAAGCCTTTAACCAGAAATTCCCAGCTCAGAAGGGCAGAATCTAGCCCCTCCTCCCACAAGAGTGCAGACCACAAACCTTCTTAATGTAAAATAACTGGCCTGAAGCCCAAGTGCTTAACCCAGAACTAATACACTTTTAGAATAACAGACACTGAGCCTTCAATCAGCAGTTCCCAACTTAGAAGGATGTACACTACCTGTCCTGCCACAACAGTGCAGACCACAAACCTTCCTAATGTAAAACAACTGGTTTGAAGCCCAAGTGCTTAAACCAAGGGCCTTAGAATAACAGTTACAATTTAATCAGGCTACTAACAAGCAGTAATAAAGGCAGCAGAATAAATTCAATTGAGTACTTTTAAGAAGAGGCAAAAGCAAAATAAGGTAAAGTAGGAAGAAACACAAATACAGTAAAGCAGATGAAGTGCAATTTTTTTTTTTTTTTGGAGAGGGAGGAAACAGAGCAGATTAAGATACTATAGGGGAATGTCCTTCCCAGGTGCTCTCTCTGCACACCGCAGAGGAAATGGGACTGGTAGGAGTATCTGAAATCAAAATATGATCTCACTGTACTCCGTTTAGTGAGCAAATGAGATGGGTTCAGGAGGAGTGTGCAAAAAGAGATTTACAGCAGGGGTGGGCAATTCCAAAGCCACCAAGATTAACACCACAACAGAAAACAGGGAAGGGGGATGGGGAGCTAACTGCAGAGAGGCAGAGGCACACAATATTAACTGAATCAAAGACACACAATATTTACTGACTCAAATCTTAAATAAGTGCAGATAAAATTATACTTAAATCAGTTTGTGTCCAGTTGATATATGCAGACAAGTCTCAGTAGCCAGCAACTCCGATTAAAATGATTACTAGAAATGTAACCAACACAGATTTTAATGCTAGCAGAACCCCCAGGCTAACTAACACTAACACAGGAATTTCAAAGCAGTCTAACAACTTTCACTGAGCCCAGATGGCTACACTTTTTCACACTTCAGGCAACTTAACTGCAGAGAGACAGACACACAATATTTACTGAATCAAAGACACACAATATTTACTGACTCAAATCTTAAATAAGTGCAGAGAAAAGTATACTTAAATCAGCTTGTGTCCAGTTGATATATGCAGACAAGTCTCAGTAGCCAGTAACTCTGTTCTTTAATTCTTATTGCTATTAGGTACTCTACTATCCATTCCCTCAACCTACGTGTGGTCTTTCCTACATAAAAACTAGTGAAGGAAGTACACGTAGCTAGGTAAACCACCTTGGAGGTGTTGCAATTGCACCTACCTGGACATTTAATGCTCCTGTTGTAACTTGGGACACTAACATAGGGTCCATCATTAATGAATCTGCAGGACTTACAAGTCCCACATTTATTCATCCTAGAAAAGATGTTTCCAGGCCTCTGCCCCTCCAAATATTCTTTTAGATTTCTTCCCCTTGAAAATACAATCCTAGGATACACACCCAAATTACTTTTAAGTCCACTCTCAAAACTTGTATCCCATATTGTCCTAATAGTATCCACTATATCATTTGTTTGACTATTATATTTCAAAATCAAAACCCTGGAATCAAAGTTATTCATATGACTTCTGTTTTCTGATTCAATACTTCTCCCTTTTAATATCGGTGGACAATTAGTCTCCCTTTTACCAATTACTTCATTACACATTTTAATCAACATTTTAAGGGGTATCCCCTATCTAGGAACATCCCTATCAATGTGTGTAACTCTTGTTTACAAACTTCGTTGTCACTGATGAGACGTGACAACCTTACCATTTACCCCTTTACAATACCCCTATGTTGATACTCCTTCTGGTACCATCTCATTTTCTCACTCAACTGAGTGCAGTGAGATCATATTCTGATTTCAAGTACTCCTACTGTGTACAAAGAGAGCATCTGGTAAAGAAAAAAAAAAGAATTTTTAAGCTTGTTTCCTGCCTTTCCTGTAAGTGGTCTAGACTGTTTTGTAGGCTTCTGAGCCCCCAAGACTTTCTGTTTTGGAGGGAAGCCTTCTAGCTTAATTTTGTTTCTTAGAACTAGCCAGTTTTCTAGTTTCAGCACTCAAATCTGTTTCTTTGAACTCAGCACTTGTTCAGAACTCGTTGTAAGCACTAAATAAGTTGCAAATTACTACAGCACTCAATGTTCCTCACTTGTCTAGAGGAAAGCAATTTTTAGTACTTAATAAGTAAGCACCTATCCAGGCATGTGTAAGGGTCAGCTCCCGGTGATTTCTCCTGTGTCTACCTGATGAATCTGGGCATCTTGGGGCAATGCAGCAATTGCCTCATGTACACAGACAACCCTCTCCTCCTACAACCCAACACTACAACTTGTGAGAGATGCACTTATATTGCCAAACTGGAAGCAAAGGTCTCTTCACCCAAGACTGGACTAGACAGTCAAGAGGAGAAGGTAAACACTTGCACCACACCACACTCATCACATAGTCCCTCAAAATCTACACCACCAAAACACACACTTAGAAACACAAAACACACACCTACATTCGTGGAGGCTCTCAAAAACCTGCCCAAGCATCAGGGATCTCCAAAGCAGAAACGCAAGCAAACTCCACCTCCCTACACAACCCAAATGACACATAGCCCACAAACTCAGTGTGCCACTCAACCACAGCACATAAGGCATAACAATGTACCCAACACTCTAGTCATAGGTGACTCTATAGTCAGGCACACTGATGTTCCACTCACCAGGCTAAACAAGGAGAAAGTTACTGTCAGCTGCCTGTCAGGTGCCAGGATCCGCCACATAATGCACGCACTCGGGTCACTCCACAACAAGTACAAATATGACACTGTCATTGTCCATGTCGGTGTGAGTGACCTGAGACGTACCTCCCTGGACTACATGAAAAGAGACATGGAGGAGCTCTTCGATCTTGTAGCCCAGGCAGTTATGACCCTGGCTCTGAGTAGCATCCTGCCATCACCCAGAATGATGCCACAGTACAAGGACAAAATGATTGACTTCAACAGTTGGCTAAGCTTCTGGTGTCATTCTAAGGGGATCCAGTATTTGTCTGCCTGGGACGACATGATCGACAGACCACGATGCTTTGCCAGAGATGGCTTGCACCTGTCGCCCTTGGGATTCTGGATACTGGCTAAGGCTCTTGCCACCCCTATAGTGCCTTTTTTAGGCAAGGTTCAAATGACAAATTCACCACTGTAACAGGTACAAGCAAGCAAAATCTGTGGGAAATGCTACTCAATGCTAGAAGTTTAAACCTCAAAATGCACTCACTCGAGGCACTTCTTAAAATAGAGAACATCAACATCTGTTCAGTGACAGAGACCTGGTTCAAAGCTCCAGAGAGCACCCCTGCATTACCAGGCTATAATTCATACCACACCTTTCGGCCACCTAACATGGAACGAAGCACTAAAGGTGGAGGCGTGTCCATATTCATTAAGGATATCCACACCTCCAGGCTAGTTGAACAGCATAATGCATCCGAGATTATCCAAGTGCAACTAACTCTGGGCAAGACTGCAATCCAAATTGTAGCTTGCTACAGACCCCCCACCATGCCCCAGGATTCCCACTCCTCATTTCTTGATACACTGGAAAGTATTAGGGTACAACCTAACACCCTAATAATGGGCGATTTCAACTACCCCACCATTAACTGGGAAAACTACTCATGTACCAACTCTTTAGCTCAACTTTTTCTGGAATTCATAAATTCCAACGCCTTGGATCAACTTATTCACACCCCCCACCAGGGGCAGCAGTATCCTAGACCTGGTCATTACCAACATGGGCAACTGTTGTTCCACACCAGAGGTCAATTCCTCGTTGGTCAGATCCGACCACAAGCTAATCACCCTAGACATCCACATCCCCCCCCCCAATTAGGGAAACCACCGTAAAAAATTTCTCCAAAGCCAACTTTACACTTCTTAAGACAGAAGTGGCAAACTTCATGACACCCATGCAGACAGACAATAGAGGTACACTGCTGAATCCTATACAAATGCACTTTATAAGCACTTACATGAGTGCATGGATCATGCTATCCCTAATAGAACCAAGATGCTATCCTCCAAAAAAAGGAAGCCGATCTGGTGGTCCTCTGCCGTAAACAAACTCTACAACAGAAGAAAGAAACTGTTGCAAAAAAGAGTAAAATCCCATGACTGGAGGAACGCCCTGGTCAATCTCAGTAAGAAGCTGAGATCCCTCATAAAATCCTCCAAAGCTAGTTACGAAAACAAAATTGCCACTGACTCTAAAGACAACTACAAAGCATTCTATAGCTATGTCAAAAATCTCAATGGCAACACTCAGATCTGCTCTGAGTTACAGCACAATAGCACTAAATATACGGAACCAACTGATATTGCCAACATCCTGGCAGATAGGTTCAGTGCTAACTTTACCCCCCTCTCAGCCCCTAGAGGGCCCATCTCTATACTGGAAGAATGCAAAGTTCCTGTAATCACGGCTGCACAGGTAAAAAACACACTCTCCAAAGCCAAGAACACAGCATCCATGGGACCTGACAATATCCCAGGCTGCATTCTACACGAACTACAGAATGAACTGGCACCCTACCTAAGTATCATGTTCAGTCATAGCCTCACCTCAGGCTTTGTGTTCACTGAATGGCGCACCACGATGGTTATCCCACTCCACAAAGGGGGAGCCACAACGGACTCCGGGAACTACCGCCCCATTAGCCTGACGAGCCTGGTCTGCAAGGCCATGGAACGTGTCATCATGGAACTCATAAACAAAGACATTGGTAATCTCCAAACTCTGGACCCTACCCAGTTCAGATTTGTAAAAGGCAGATCATGTCTCCTAAACCTGATTGATTTCTTTGAAGCAGTCACCAAAGCCATAGATGAGGGTAAGGTGGTTCACACAGTTTATCTAGATCTCGCCAAGGCTTTCGACACCATCCCCCACTCTGGAATTATAGATAAGCTCACCAAACTAGGTATAAATCCCTATGTCACAAGATTAGTTTCCAACTGGCTCACGGACAGAACCCACACTGTGAAAGTAGCAGACTCCAAATACGACTTCAGACCAGTGACAAGTGGAGTACCACAGGGTTCAGTCCTGGGTCCTCTCCTGTTTGGTATCTACTACTCTGAAGTACAGGCTAACACAGAAGGTCTTTGGCTAACAAAGTTTGCAGATGACTGCAAACTAGGAGCCATAATCGAAACTCCTAACGATGTGGACATACTACAAAAGGGCCTCACTGAGACAGATGCCTGGTGTCAAAGCCATGGCCTGAAGCTCAATGCCAAAAAGTGTATTGTCATCCCCTTTTGTAAAATCTCTGTACCCATGAACTACCACATAGGCAGTAGTCTACTTAACGCCAAAAATGTGATGAGACCTTGGGACACAGGTGGACAGTAGTCTCTCCTTTGATAATCACATCGCCGCAGTGGTCAGGAAATCCTTTTACGTGGCTCACCTCATCACAAAAGGTTTCTCACCCAGAAAAATAGAGGTCATTGTTCCCCTCTACTCATCACTCATTAGACCCATTATAGAGTACATCGCTCCTTTTGGTATGTACCTCATAAGACATCTACAACAACTGGAAAGGCCACAGAAATACCTCACAAAGAGGATTACTGGCCTCAAACAGATGCCCTACGCAGACCGTCTCAAAAAACTCCAGCTTTACTCCGTCGCATATCGCCTACTCAGAGGCAATCTCTGCCTAACATACAAAGCTATGTCAGCTGTTGGACATGCTCCACTTAAAGAAGTCCCAGTCCCTCCGAGCTACACGCTCTAGGGACCTAAACCTAGTCACCACAATGAACAGAACATGCTGGAGGGATAGATTCCTGTCCCAGAGACTTCCCATACTCTGGAACAGACTACCTGTCTATGTCAAACAGAGCTCCTCATTAGCACTCTTCAAGAAAAATCTTGATGATTGGATGGGAGATAGGAAATTCACCACGGGGATCACTTCAGTGGCTCTGCTCGACAGTAGCACAGGAAAATTATTTTCTTGGGTGGTGAAAGCCAGGGTACGTTTTTGGCTAGGCTTATATAGGCGCTAGGGCCAATAGCCTAGTACCCTCCTATGAACTTATATGGGGGATGGCAACTATTGAAATGGAGCAATGAGTTACTACAAGTCTCTTTTCTATAAATATTGCTGTGTAACCCTTGTGCAGTTTTACTTAACTTTATATCAAGAAATTCTATCATTTGGTTATCCCATTTAAGTGTGAATTTAAGAAAAAGGGTGGTGCTGTTAAGATATTCCACAAAATTTGCCTCTTCAACACTGTTGCCTCTCCAAAAGTACCAGAACGTCATCCAGAAATCAATTGTAAAGAACAATCTTATCTCTATATGGTGAATGAAATACAAATTCATCTTCCCAATGGAGGAAGACCAAGTATGCAAAACTGGGGGCACATTTTGCCCCCATTGCCACTCCAGAAACCTGCTGATAGATTTCCCCCTCAAATGACAAATAATTATTTTTGAGTACTGTATCCATTAGTGCTACCATCAGATTTAATTTATCACTTGTTAATTGGCCACTTTTTACCAAGCTTTGTGTAAAATAATTTATACCTTCATCTTATGGTATAGCTGTGAATAGACTGACCACATCTATAGTTAAAAATGTCCAATCTAAATCTTCACTGTTGACATTCTTTCAAGACAATGCCACAAGTCTTTTAAAATATGTGGAACCCCAGCCACTACCCACTGGATCCCTTTGTCCACAAAAGCAGCAATAGATTCAGTCTTGGAACCTCTACTAGAAACAATAGCTTTAAATGGGGGATCATTCAAGTTTTTGTGGAGTTTTGGAATACCAAAAACACTATGGGTGTGACTGGATGCTCCATATTCAAAAAGTTAAACTCATCAGGGTTTAAAGTCTGCTGAAACAAAGCATCCAGCAAAAATAGGTCAGTCCTATGGTATGCTATATGAAGTTCATTTGTAGAAACACATGAATAGGTGGTGGGGTCATCAAGAATGTCTTGCATTTTAGAAATATAATCAAATTGTGACATAATGACCACCCCACCACCCTAGTCAGGTTTCATAATTCTTAAATCAGTGGAACCTGCCAATTCAAACAATGCATTCCTTTTGTCTCTAGTTATCACCATAGTGACAATCTTGCTTTCTTTTAGTAACATTTCATATACTTCTAATAGTTGCTTTTTCAAATACCATAACATCCCTAGAAGATGGTGGCATAAAAGTACTCTTTCTAGTTAAACCATTAGAATTCACATTTTTAGTCACATCACCTTGATCCCTGAAAAAAAGACTTAGATTTAACTGTCTGGCATATAATCTTACATTTATGTACACATCAACAATATTAGAATGAAATTCTGGAATAAATGAGAAGACTTTGCTCAAAAGATCATGATGAGCTTCTTTTATGTCTGTGGCACTAAAGTTATAAATGCTAAATCCTGTTTTCTTGAACATTTTGCATACAGGCATTAGATTTTCAGAATACAGCAGTAACTCACTTTGTTCATTATTAAACACACAGTTTTCTGTGGAATAATCCACATCAATACCAATCAGTGTCTTTTCTTGTTGTTGAACCGCTGGTTGTTCTTCTGGGGGTTGTTCCTCCAATACTGTGGTTGCTGCTGCTTTAATTCGTGATATTGATTTAGTTGCACACCTCCCCTTTTGTTTTGTAAACAGTCTGATCTCCTCAATTGAGGTGGGCAATCTAAAAAAAATGCTCCTGTTCAGCATCTAAGTCATCTGGCGAATAGTCAGTTTCATTAAAATCATGTAGGTAAGCAAGGACAAAATCTCTTGCTCCTGCTAGGGTATGATCTTCCAGGCTCTGGAAAATCACTGGGGCATTTGTCATCCCAAAGAGCATCTTTGTGAACTCATACAAGGCAAAAGGAGTCAGAAAGGCTGACCTCTCTCTAACACTGGGAGTCAAGGGCACCTGCCAGTAACCCTTGGTAAGATCAATGGTGGTAAGATACTTAGCCCCACCCAGCTGCTCTAGGGCTTCACCTGTCCTAGGCATGGGGTAAGCATCTGACTCTGTGTGACTATTTAATTTCCTGTAGTCCACACAGAACCTGGTGCTGCCATCCTTCTTTGGTACCAGCACCACTGGAGAGGCCTAGGGACTGCTGGACTCCTGAATTACCCCTAGTTCCAAAATTTCCTGTATCTCCTCCCTCAGAGTCTGTTTGGCTCTCTCAGGTACTCTATAAGGGGCCTGCCTAATAGGCCTTTGGGGTCCTGTATCCACCTGATGCTGCACCAGGTGAGTGCATCCTGGTTTCCCAGTGAGCATGTCCCCAAACTCCTGTAACACTGCTGGAATTTCTAGGACCTGGATAGGGGATAGCTGCTGAGACATTGCTACCCCTTTCACTGAGGTGTCAGTCCAGGCCTCACTGAGATCATCAGTCATCAGATCCCCCTCAGACTGTTCCTGTCATCCACAGCAAATACTCAGCACAAAGGTCTCCCTATCATGGTAAGGTTTCATCATGTTAACATGGTGCAATTTGTGCCCCTGCCTCCTGCCTAGCAGTTCCACCATGTAGTTAACATCACTGACCTTCCTTACCACCTTCTAGGATCCCTCCCAAGATGCCTGCAGCTTTCTGTGTCTGACAGGAATGAGAACCATTACCTGCTGCCCTACAGCATACTCTCTAGCTCGAGCATTCCTGTCATACCAGACCTTTTTCTGCTGTTGGGCTTTCCTGGGTTCTCCTGGAAAAGCCCATGAGTTCCCTGAGCCTTGTCCTGAGGTTTAGGATGTATGCCACAGCAGACTCCTTGTAGGATTCACACTCACCCTCCCACTCATCTCAAATTAAATCTAGAGGTCCTCTCACTCTATGCCCATACAACAACTCAAAGGGTGAAAATCCTGGGGTTTCCTAAGGAACCTCTCTGTAAGCAAACAACAGATGGGGTAAATATTTGTCCCACTCCCTCTTAAACTGGTCTGTAAATACCCGTAGCATGGCCTTAAGTGTAGAGTTTAACCTCTCAACAAGACCATTAGTCTGGGGATGGTAGGGAGTGGTCTTTAAGTGTTTCACCCCACACTTCCACAGACAAGCCAGCAGGTCTGACATGAAATTGGCACCTCTGTCAGTATTTCTTTTGAGAAACCTACCCTGCCGAAAATCTCTAACAAAGCATTTGCCATCTTTTCTGCCTCAATGGAGGACAGAGCCACTGCCTCAGGGTATCTTGTAACATAATTTACTACCACTAGGATATACTTTATCCCTGTGTATAGTGGAGCACTCAGAGGCCCCACAATATCCATAGCTAGCCTCTGAAATGGCTCCTCAATCACAGGCAAAGGCATCAAAGGAGCTTTCACCTTGTCTTCTGCCTTGCCTGCCTTTGTGCACTGCTCACAGGTCCTGCAGTACCCTGTTACATCTGTGGAAATCCCTGGCCAATAAATGTTTTGCATAATACAGCCTTTGTACGTTTTATGCCCATATGACCTGCAAAGGGAATATCATGGGCTATGGCTAGAAGTGCCAGATGGTACCCATATGACCTGCAAAGGGAATATCATGGGCTATGGCTAGAAGTGCCAGATGGTAGGTTCTGGGCACTTCCAACTGCTGTATTCTCTCAACCTCTAGCCCTCCCTCAGGGATCCACACTCTGTACAGTAACCCTTTGTCCCAGTATATAGATTCCCCCTTCCCTTGAGAATCAGATGCCTCACTAGCTACCTCTCTCAGGCCTTGTAATGTAGGGTCTGAGAGCTGAGCCTGTCTCTCAACTCTCGCTTTGTAACCCTTCCCATCTCCCCTTCCACTGGAAGTATGGTATCGTCTGACAGCGGTGCTTCACTCTCAGCTTGGGTACTACTCACCTCTGCCCTTGCAGTCACTCTGTCCAAGGGAACATCAGTACCCATAAGCAGCTGTGGCTCACCTTCAGTCTCACTGCTACAGGGTAGCTCCCTCCCTGAAGGAACCACCTCATCAGTCCTGACTGCAAGTGTGCGGGCTGTCTGGCTCTTCCCCAGGCTACCAAACCCACATGCTTGTCTCCAAGCCTGACTGCATGTAACTGCATGAACACATGGTACTGCATTATCAGAATCATTCCCTATCAGGACATCTGCAGGGTAGTAGTTTGGTACCCTTGTTGTCTTAAGACAGCCTAGTGTTGGCATTTTGTCATTCCCACTTACTGGCTCTCCCATCTTTTGTTCCCCACCTTATGTCCGTGGACATCTATATGCTACATGGCCCCACTAGTTACATTTAAAACATTTAACCCTAGGTCCTGGATGTGTACCTGGACTAATGGCTTCCCCAGCTACTAATAGACTCTGTTGGGGCAGTCTGGGCCGGCCATCATGGGTTCCCCTAGACCCATGAGCAGTACTGAGCTTGTTCCCTCACTAAATGGTCTGCCAGCTCTTCAGAAGTGGTGACCTGACATCCACTCACCCAGCTATGAAAACAATTGCTTAGTTCAGCAACATATTCACACACACTTTCATCTGCCTTATGTCTATGTTCATGAAACTTTTCCTATAGCTTCAGGTGTTAGCTTAAAAAATTCTAGCTAACAATTCTTTACAACATTATAATTTAAAAAAGTCATTATCAGACAGTTTGGACAGAACAGTTACAGCTTTACCATGGAGTAAGGAGGTCAGGAACCGTGCCCAGAGCCCTTGGTCAACATTATACTGTTTACATACCCTCTCAAACATATGAATGAAACTGTCAAAATTATCCACCTCTGTAAATTGTGGAAGGAATTTACTGACCTTTGTTGCTTCTGGGGTTCAGTTACTCCCTTCCCCATTACCTCCGTGACTCCGTGACTCTGGCAAAGTCACAAATGACATAGAATTATTTACAAAATTCTAGCTGGCTGGTCTGGCAGCCTTCTCATCCATCATCAATGGTTCTAGGAGACTCATTTCAAATATGGCCAGTGGAGTATCCCAAGCAGCAGGTTCTGAAATTGCATTGAGGTGCTGTGCCTGGGCAACTTTGTGAACTGCTACAAAGCATTTTTCATCAATGTCCTTTTTGATCAGTCCTGTTTATTTGAACCCAAGGTTAAGGACACGTTAACAAGGAGTGAACAAGATGGGAAGAAACTGTCCATCATCGGATAGAGTTTTCCACCCCCCAGTGATCTGTTCTCTAGGAATCAGAGAGGGGGTTAGCGACGCTTCTTCAGGAAGTTGCAGTTCTTTTCCCATAATGTCGTCCAGAAGGTTCCTCCCAAGGGAGGGACTCATAACAGATGCCTTTCTAGTGCAGAAGCAGACCACAGAATGAGAGCTTCCAGAGGGCTTTTTCTGGCAGACCTTTGCAACAATCCTAAAAGGCTGCTTGACTGCTTGCTTCTGGAGGCAGTCAGGGATAATCTTGCTCTGTACCCCAAAGCTTGGGAGGCCATCACCTCAGACACCTAAGTGTTGACAGTCATATCCAGAGGTTGTCATCCCTTTATAGAAGTTCCAAAAGGTCACCCAAAACATCTCCCCGATGTTCCAGAACATCAAAGAAGCTTCACAGTGGCAGACATCCAAAAGCTGCTGGCAAATTGAGTCATCCAAGAGGTCTCGCTAGACCAGGTAGGATCCAGAGTCTACTTCGGATGCTTTTTAGTACCAAAAAAAAAGAAAGGACCTCAGACTTGTCTTGGACTGGAGCAAGCTGAACCAGTTCATCAAAAAGACCAAGTTCCGGATGGTCATGGTGCAGTCCATAATGTCACTTCTTAGGAAGGATGATTGGATGTGCTCAGTAGACCTCAAGGATGCCTACCGTCGCATCAAGATAGTTTAGCATTCTTGCAGGTTCCTTTGCTTCTGGCTAGGAGACAATCACTATTAGTTCATGGCCCTTCCATTTGGTCTTGCCACAACCCTCCAAGTGTTTACTATGTGCATGGCAATGGTCACAGCCTAGCTCCAGCTGCAGGGATTTCAGGTCTTCCCATACCCGGACGATTGGCTCCTCACCACCCCCACAAAGCCATTGTTGATCTCAGCCAGGGATTCCTTGCTCCAGCTATGTGACAACTTAGGCATTACGGTCAATTACCCCAAATCGAGTCTTTATCCTGAATAGGTCTTAGAGTTCTTAGGGTGGCATCTGGACATGGTCCATCAGTTCACCAGGCTCCTAAGCTGCAGAATTTTTGGTCTTCAAGTTCAGGCCCTGTCAGTGCTTGTAATTGCCAAACCTCAAGCTCATGCATTTCTAAGGCTTTTGACTCATATGGCAGTGTCGATAGGACAGGTCCATCTAGCCAAATATCACATGAGGGCCTTGCAATAGACAATGGCCATTCGGTGGTCCCTCCTAACGCATCCATTGGCTTTCCCAGTATGGCTGATAAGAGTGTGTCATGAGCAGATTCAGTGGTGGTTACAGTTTCCAGTAGTAAGACTGTTTGTAATTCCTTCTTCTTTGGCCATGCTCTCTACAAATGCCTCCCTGATGGGGTGGGGGAGGGGGAAATTTTGAAGGGAGGACTGTTCAAGTGTCCTGGTCTCCCACATTCACATCAACATTCTGGAGGTGAGTGGTGATCCTAGCATTGCAGCCTTTTCAGGATGCCCTCCCCAAAAGTGTGTTTGTAGTACAGACAAACAACATGTGGGTCATCTGGTTTATCAACAAATGGGGGGAACACTTTCTTGCTGTCTTTGTTGGAGGCCTTGAGAGTTTGGCAGTGGGCGATCTCTTCTCAGAGGTTTCTGGTGGTAATGCATATCCTGGGGAAGTCCAACATTCTGGCTAACAGCCTCAGCAGTAGCATTCTATTGCTCAATGAGTAGTCCCTTAATCCAACAGTGGCAGCTCAGTCTTTTTGGTGATGGGGCACTCTATTTTGCAACCTGTTTGCATTCCCTCCAACACCAAGTGTGACAGCTGTTATGCCCTTGTTCCCCTCCCCCCAGGACATTGCCCGAAGAATGCTCTGACATATGGTTCCCCAGTTCCCCTGATAGTGAAGTTTCTTCAGAAAGCAATCCACTGCAGAGCCTCAGTGATCCTCATGCCCCCCTTTGGCCTCGTCAAATATGGTTTTCCCTTTCTTTGGCCTCTTCTGAAACACCACCCTTGGGTGTTGGATCCCATTCCAGATCTCATTTCGCATCTAGCCGGGCTGGATCCCCCCAATCCCTTGTCCATCAAATTTACCACATCTTTCCTCCAATTCCCTTGATGACCAGGATTCCCAAGCTTTCGCATGCAATTGTTCATATGTATTGTCTTGTTCTCAGAAATAATCCACTAGGAAAGTGTATAACAGTAAATGGAAGAGATTTGTTTTGTGGTTGGAGGCTCGGGGACTTGACCCTTCTTGGCCATCTTAGAGTCAGTTTTGCATTTCCTAGCTGAGTTGTTTGGCTAAGGGTTTAGCTTCTCTGTTATTGAGGTATGGTTAGCGGCCATTTCAGACTTTCATATTTATAGAGATAGCATGCCTTTGGCTTCTCTCAAGATTTCTAAAGCTTTTCTTAAAGGTTCTTTTCTTCCTTGTTCACCAGTATGGGATCTGGTCCCACCCCCACAATCTCCCAGATCTTCCTATTGTTCTTCAGGTTCTGACTGGTCCCCCATTTTGAAACACTAGCCTCCTTGAATTTGAAGTTATTGTTTTAAATAAACGTGTTTTTGATGGTTACTTCTGCCAAGAAAGGTTTCAGAACTGGAAGTACTTGATTCTTTGTTACCTAATTTTCCATAAGGACAGGTATTCTGTTTGCATAAAACCTTATTTTTTTTACCCAAAGTAGCTTCCGAAAATAAACTCAACAGCTCCATTCATCTTCCTGTGTTTTTCCCAATTTTTCCAACAAAGGTAAATACCTTCTGCACTATTTGCATGTGCATAGGCAACTAAGATTTTATCTTGACCATACTAAGTCTTTCAGGAAATCTAGCCAGTTGTGTCTCCTTTTCAAAATCCATGCTGCACTCACCTGTGTCTTAACTGACTTTATCTAAGTGGCTTTCAGACTGTATTTTGTTTGCATATTTTCTGAAAGGGAAAACTCTTTTACAAAAGTCTAACTGCAACTACTTTTACAATTTTTCTTTCTAAAGTACCTATGGATGATAGTTGTGCCACTGCTTCTTGGTTGGACCATCATACTGTCATGTCAGATTATAAGATGGACATTCAGTTTAAGTCCAGGGCTTCTTTTGGCTCTACTGTGCTGTGGAATATCCTTCCTTAGTTCTTCGCTAGGAATTGTTATGGCTTGGGACTCTATCCCACAGGTTGAATCTAAACAGAGCAGACAACATCGGATATGAAAGTTATGTACTTGCCATAATGATAGATCAGTGTTATCTGTCTCCATCTGGTTCATCCTTCCAGCCATTCAGACCCCTAACCTTATTGTTGATTTGGTGAGTCTTCCCTCTGTGATGACCAGGCAGCAGGGGTTCTATCATTCTGCTCACCTGGAGTCTTTCATTTCCCCTGGGTGTTTTCCTTGTTTCTGTAGAGGAAGTATGGACTAGTTGGACACGTTTTATCATTATATTTTAACTCATGTGGCAAACTCGATCTGGGTGTAAATGAAGGAGCAGGGGTTATGGTAAGGGTGGCACAGCCAAGATGGGTTAAAAATTTTAGAATCTGATGGTGTCAGATCCGAAATCCCATAGGTTGAACTAGATGGAGACAGACAACATGGACCTATAGTTATGGTTTGTACATCACTTTAATTTTTTGACCATGAACCCATAACATGGTCTGGTCATTATATACCAAGAGTTCATATAGAAGAAAAGATTTTAATGATGTAAGAATAGAATTAAGATACTTGATAATTAGTTTTCTTTGCAATCCTTTTTGGATTTTATACAGAAATAAAATATTTTGAAGCGAGTGAAAGTCAACTAAATTCTTTAAATATGATATAGGGCACATTTAAGGTTGAAATTTTTAGGCATATGAAGACTTTTAATAGAGCTAATGATTTACAGAATAAGATATTAATTAACGAATTGGAAACTCAAAGTCTTCCTTTTTCATATATCTATTAATTATAACAAATGCCTCCCTGTAAGGAGAGAGGAAATAGAAAGACTAAATCAACTAAAATTAAATAGTAAACAGAATAATTTGTATGATGCTTTATATACAGTGCCTTCCATCAGTTAGAGCAAGTTGGAGAAGGGTTAGTTTTGTACTTCATATTAGTTAAGAATAAAATTATATTACTAATATGTGATAGAGATAAGTCTGTTATTCCTAATTTAGATGCAGAAGAAGAAGTAATGAATGATTTTTTGGGGGGGTAACATTTATGATCAGCTGTGGTCCAAAAATACTGAAGAATTAAGGAGACACCTAAACTAAAACTTTGAGTAGATAATTCAAAGATTACAGCACAAGCTATAATTTTTGCTATTAAGAAGTTGAAGAAGAATAAGGCACATGGGCCTTATAGATTCTTAGCAGAATTTTATCAGTCCTTTACTAATCAGATGGCACCTTCTCTTGCTAAAATTGTAAATTAAATGACTAGAGAAAATTGGGGGAGTACAGAATTGTGAATATTGCTGAAATGGTTTTGATTAAAAATAAAGAAAATATGGGCTTAGTCCAGATCATTATAGGCCCATATTCCTATTAAATCTGGTTTATAAAATAATTGCTAAAATTGTAAATTTTAAAATAAATGGCACACCTAAATGATGTATTAAAACCAAATCAAATAATTTTTGCCCCAGAGAAATATGGCTAAAGCAAATAAATTAATTCAGTTTTGTATTTTTAATTTTAAAAGACTTATAAGAGTTACAGGTTATAGAATTAGTGAAATCCGATGCTTCAAAAGGTTTTGACTATTTAAATAGAGACTATATTTGGTTGGTTTGTAAATGTTATGGAGTTTCTGACATATTGATTAAAATGATTAAATTAATCTTCACATTGTGAAATATATTTTAAAATCCATAAAAAATGTATGCCAAAAATTGATATAAAGACTGGAGTTAGGCAGGGGTTTACTTTGTCAGCAACATCTTTTTGTACTAACTATTAATCTGTTGCTGTACAAAATGGATACAATATTTGAATCCAAAAAAAAAAGGAAAGAAGAGAGCAGTTTCATAGCTTATGCAGATTTATTAATCATAACTTCAAATTATAAGCAAAGCATCATGGTTGTTATGAGAGGTGTGGAAGAGGCTAAGAATGTTGCTGGATATGTAATTCATTTTGACAAGTTAAAAAGAAGAATAACATATAACAATAGTAATGTCTTAGAAAGTAATATATCAATAGGTAAAAAAATGACATTTTAAGCACCATTATGTCTACTGATATTTCCAGATAGAACATATGTTGTTTATTTAAGCAAAATTGACAATATTTTAACAAGAATACATAATTTACTTTTATTTTAAGAAGAATAAATATGATTTGAATGTTTATAATACCTTTATTTTTATTTCTACTTCAAAATGTTTTAATGCTCCCTGCAGAGAAATGGTGTTCACAAGTAAAAAGATTAATAGTTAAAATTTTCTGGAGAGGAGGTAATCTGAAGATATAATGGCAGATGCTGAGAGCACCAAAATTGCAAGGTGGACTAATGACACCAGACATCTAGATGTGTGTAGGAGCTTGTATCTTTATTAATGTGTTGCACATTCAGTTTTCAAGTAAAAGAGTATATAAGTTCATAAGGAAGCAATTATCACTATCTTCTTGTCCCATACCCAGATTGTTAATAAATACTGATTATGTATTTTTTGGAATAGAATAGCTCTTATATTCTAAGTATACTAAAAATAATGAAAAAAAATGTAGTTTGCTTTGGAAAGTTCATATTTCTTCATGCTTTCTAATGACTAGAATATTAGCTTCAGATATACACACGTTGAAGTGGAGAGAGTTTAAAAACTTGGATCAATGAAGTTATCTGGCAGTTTATAGATTCTACCTCGATTTATGCTCTATGTGCAGAGATGAACTACCCAAAGAAAAAAAAGATGATGTCTTAGGAAAGAAGAAACAGATACGGATTACATGTAGAGCAAAACTGGAGAGAGATCTGAATGGGGTGTTCTCATGGAAAATTAATTGAGAATATTTTTTTTTTACAAAGGAAATTTGCTGAAACTCAGTGAATTAATTTTACTCAGGTATATGAAAGCCATGAATCTATAAGTGCTGGAGCTATTCAATATAAAATATTATTTGGAATCCACTTCTCTCCTTTTAAATTATATTTAATGTATGGAAAACGTCCCACATCATGTTGGTATTATGGTCATGAACCTGCTGGTTTGTCTCATTGTTGGTGGTTATGTCCAAAAATTCAGAAATATTGGAAGAAACACATGAAATGTTACAAATAATGCTAAAAGTAAATACATTGTTTTTGTAGCTATATTTTTATTAGATGTTTTACATTCAGTTATATCCTCTAATGATTTCAAAATAAGATTAGCCTCAATAATTCCAAAAAGAATGATATCTGAAGATTGGAAAAAATCTCCTGTGCCAGAATCTGCTGAATATAAATGGTGGAATTTGTATACTTTGTATTTAAAATGTCATAGTAAAAAAAAAAGTATTTGCTTAAGTGATAATCATACATTTAATGAAAAAAATAATATTTTCTTCCTTTTCCTTTCTGCTCTGTCTTGTCCTTTATTGTTATATGTTTGTGTTAATGAGATGATAGGTTATTTGAAAGTTTTAAATATAGATTTTGAAATGTATTTTATATAAAGTGCCTTCTACTTGAGATCTTAATTTTGCATTACAGATGCTAGCACTGGCTGCATTTTAACCAGCCCATCAGGCTGATTTGAAGTTCTTAACATGGACAACAGTTTTACTGGTTGTTTTGACCTCTACAAGAAGAGTATCTGAGTTGCTAGCTCTTTTGATATGTCAGCCTTATCTCATTTTCCACAGAGATGGATTTCCTTGAGAACTAATCCTTCTTTTATTCCTAAAATGGTAACTGAGTTTACTTTAAGGCAAACAATCCATTTCCCTTTGTTCTTTCCTGGACCCCATAATAAGAGAGAGAGGATACTTCATAATTGGATGTCCACAGACAACTCGAGTAGTATCTTGACACAACAAAATCTTTCAGAAACTTCTGATCAGTTGCTAATTTCCTTTGAAGGTAAGAAGAAGGGAAACCTGTGTCAAAGCAGACAATGTCTGAATGGTTGTCTTGGTATGTTAACTTTTACTATTCTCACTACAGCAAAACTCTTCCAGGCAGGGTCAAGGCACATTGTACCATAGTCTTGGCATCTTCTATGGCTTTTTGTAAAGGCTTGGACTTGAAGTATTCCAGAAGCAGCAGCAACTTGGTCCTCTGTACATACTTTTACAAACTACTATGAGGTAGATTCATTTTCCAGGTCTAGGTCAGGCTTTGCTAAGGCCATTCTCCAAGAGTTCCTGGACCCTTTTCCACCTCTCATGGTAATCTTCCCATATAGCTTAGACTGCTGCTGCAGTGATCAATGTGAAGAGCATAGTACAGTTGTGTATGTTATCTTGCTATAACAGTAGTTGTTTGAATTATCATTGCTGCAGTAGCTGCTCCCTCCCTCCACCCCCTTGTTTTTTATTCTTTTTTTTATGCCAGAGTGTGGAGATTTATTATTTGTTGTTCCTAGAAATGCCCTTTCAGGGCTCACTCACCCTGTTTCAGTTGGCATGAAATTTCTGAAGGGCTTGGCACCTAAACCTGTCTGCTTAGTCAGCTACACTAGAGCTGATTAATGGTTTGGGTGCGTGGAAGGTACAGGAAGCAGCCAGCTGTTGTATCCTATACAGGATATAGCCCATATAACCTAGGCTACTGCAGCAATGAATATTTGAACATCATCTGTTATGGTAAGTTTACTTACACAACTGTATTTTCCCTTTCAATGTCTCTCATGCTAATGCATTGCATGCCAGCTCAGTACTGATGTCACAGTATATCACAGCATTCATATTCATTATTCTCTCCTTTCCACTGCTATTCACTAGTCTGGTGTACCGTTTTCAGTTGTGTGAGTTTTTTTTTTTTTTTTTGCAGTTTTACAGCTGTTTACTGTGATGGTTATACACTTCTGTTCCTTTATTTCACAGTTGTCTCTGGGTTGTTTACTTTTTCCTTGTTTCCATCCATGTGTTCCTTTTCATGTTCCACAGTTATAATGTCAGCAATAATTGCTTATTTTTCTAAGACTTGGACATTAAGCTTATGTTTATGGCAGTTTATTGTACATCAATAAGTAGTTATGAAAAATCTATCTCTTGTCTTGGAGGCTTCGCCCTTTGTACCCACTTTGACTGCATTACCTATCATTGCTACTGGAACTGATACAGTTTTTCCATTGTTTGTAAAGTTTTGGTGTTGTGTTCCTTGGAGCATGTTTTGCAAAGTAAGGATCTGTTTCATTTAATGCATCCTTTCTGCACTGTCCATTCCTTCCACTTATTTATTGCTTCTTTCTTTCTTTCTGTGGTCACTTTCAGTCCTGCCTTCCACCTAGTTGACTTCACCATCAGTCATAAATGCTTCTGTCCAGGTTGCATAGTCCCTCATGTGCCCAGCAGTCACTTCTGAGTTGCCCCCAAACCATCCTCCCATCTCCTTAGAGCTCTCCTTTGTCTTTCTTTGCTTCCTTCTCTGTTTTTATGCTTTTATGCCTAAATCTCCCTTGGGAGAGGCTTTTCACTCTTCTGTCCCTTTGATGTATCTCATCCACTTTTTTCTTTTCTCATCTCCAGGTGGTTGTTTTTGAAATTTATTTTATTTTCTACTCATCTGTTTGACAAATGAATGTTCTTTTCTTCCTGGTCCTATCGTCTTCCCTGCGTGGGTTTCAGCATTTAACATTACACATCCTCCCAGTGTCTCTGCTTCACTTCTCCTACATCTAAGGTTGCTGTCTTAGTCCATGTCTGAAAAACAATCCAGATTTTTACTGACTGGGTTGTTTAGCTATCTGAGGTCTTTTGTATAAACTTTTGAACATCCTCCATATTGTGTTGCCTGAATCATGCCCCCTCCTACTGTAATTCCAGAACTGCAGGTTATTTCAGCTGTATAGCTCTTCCATTCATTCTAAGCTCATGTAATACCTTAGCATCGCTTTCTTTCTCTTAGTGTGTTTCCAAGTAATCCTTTTCCAACTTTATGAACATCCATGAAAATGGCATAATTTTAAATCTTTTTACTTGCTTTATTATCTCATTTTCTTTACAGCACAGGGATGGAAACATGCCTGAGTCTCTCTTCTGCAGATGCTTTTGGGTGCCCCACTCATTACATCCTCTGTTGATGTTTCTTTATTTCCTGATATCACAAATCTTTCATGTAAAAAACACATTAAAATTGCTCCAGTTCAATGCCGCTTACTCTCTCGTATATTCCAGTTATCCTGATGTTAATCTTTCTTGAATTATTTTCAGGATCATTCATTGTTTCTTCCTATCTTTTTATTATGTGCGTTATTTCCTGTATTCTGTATTTAATGGCTGCTTTATCATCCCCAAATCTTGCTACATCACGTTATAGCCTTTCCACTTCTGTTTGTTACTATTCTATTGTTTGTTTCAAGGAACATACATGATAGCCTACTGAAATTACCTTTTCAAACAAAATGCACAGTTTCTCCTCCTCATTTAAAGGCAGTCACCTGTTCCTCTGTTTATGCTCACTTAGCTTTCCTTCTGTGTTGCTTTTTCTCCATGGGAACACTGTTTTTATCCAAATTTCTTCAGGCCCTGTCCAGAGATTTGGGCATAGGATAGGCATCTTTGTTTGGCTCTCTAGCTCCCTAGGGTGGTGGTTATCTTTCATGTACATGCAGGTGAGGTACCCCAGGTTCTTTTGGATCTGCAGTAGAAAAAACTATACACAAGACATACGACAAAAAGGTCTCACGAGTGTTTAATAGGAATTATCTTTATTTCACAGAAAAAATAGATAATTATATTTTTATTTGTTTTAAGCTGGCAGTAATGAACTACATGACAAGAATTAATTATTATAAAAGTAAGGAGTTATAACAGCAGGTTAAGGTTGAGGTCTGTTTGCACTACAAAATTTGAAATCTTTCTAATACTACATTTCCTTCATCCTGACTGATAACTGTATGAATTTCCTATGTAAGTTAATTTCACCAAAGTACTGTTCATAACATTAACATTAAGAAACAGTCCAGTGAGTGTGCCTATTACTATTGACCTAGTCTTTTTTTTCATAGAATCATAGAATGTACAAGACAGCTGGGCCAATTTTGATATCTCTTGCAATGGAAAACAATCGCTGTTTCGAAACAAAAAGAAAAACAGTAAAACATTACTTAATAAGCCCCCCACACTCCCCCCTACTTAAATATACCAACTCCGAGATCACACTACAGTGACGAAAATGCAAAGTAGTGAAAGCGGTCAAACAAATTCTTTCCCAGGGAGAGAATTTGCTGAAATGCCACTTTGTTATTTTGCCTTTTCGCGCTTTACTGTTTGACAAAGACGCATTTGACAACCTGCGTCTGCGACAGCGTAAAAGGGAACTGATTTTACTATGCTTGTTTCTGCATCTTTAAAATATGTTCTTTTATTCTGACTTTAAAATTATCCTCTGTCTTACCTACATTCACATGTTGCTAAGTAAACCAACCCTTCTCTGTCTGATATGTTGAAAAATCATTAAAATAATGCTGTTTTCCTTTATCAGGATGAATAAAACATTTCCAGTATCCGCATATGTACTTGAATGCAACCCTTCTGTTCCTTTAACCAGTCTTTTGTTGAACTAATTCCTTTATATTACTTGCCATTCTGTATGAAAATACTAGCTCTGAAGAAATTAACTTTCTAAATAATTTGACTCCAAAATGTCATAGTTTTTAAGTATTTTTTCTGCACCTCTACCTTGAGCCCAAACTGTATAACTCATCTTAACCCCTCTACACTTCCTTTTGAATTTTTATTCTTCTTATGTGCTTGTTTCTCACCTCTACACTTGCTAACAAATGAAGACAGGAAGGTGAAGGATGCCTTAAGGGAAGGGATAATTAAATCCTAATTAGTTGGGAGATTAAGTTATAACAACAGGGGTGTAAAGGATACATATATATGCAATGGGTGTACAACGTCTGGGTATGTGGAGACTGGAGATGTTTTTATTCATCCTACTACATGTTTTTATTCCTACTACATGGAAAAAGTATTGTTTTAATGATTTTGCAACAAAACCAAAAGAGTTAAGGCTTTTACCTCCCCTTGGTTAACTAAAGAAACCAAATAAATCATGCACCTAAGAGATAAGAAATGGAAACTGTACCAGAAAAATAAATCACCATCTGTCCTAACTGAAGTTAAACAACTCTGTAAAACTGTAAAAAAAAATAATAATCAGGGATTGTAAATCATACTATAGCAAACTACAATCTGAACACTTATCCAACCCTAGAAAATTCTGGAGCTCCATCTCCTCCCTCCTTCACCCTGACAACAAGGATAACCCATGCCCAAACCTAAATTATACTGATCTAGAAACTGCTTCTCTTTTCAATAACTTCATTGACTCCATAGCTAAACTTACTACCACCTTCTCTCACTCCTCTTCATCTCCCCCCCAACCAATCCCCCTACATCTCATTCCAGTCTGACTTCCCTTACCCCAAATGTTAACTTATCTCCAGTCTCTACAAACAAAATAAAAAGAAAACCCTCCTCCAACTGAAACCATGCTCCCTCCCCCTGATAATTTACCCACATCTTTCCTCAAACTATCCGCAGATAGCATTGTCTAACTCACCCCCATCATAATAAACAGATCCATCCAAGAATCATATGTCCCCTCCCTCTGGAAACATGTTTAAATCATCCCACTCCATAAAGGAGGCAAAAACACTGGCACTTCTAACTTTTGACCCATAGCCATCCTTTCCCCAGTATCAAAAATCATGAAGAAATGTATTCTATCCCAAATTATATCTTATCTGACCCAAAACAACCTACTAACCCCAACACAGCACGGTTTCCGTCCCGGGCATAGTACCATCACTGCCCTTCTCTCATTTCTATACTTTATTAACCTTGTACGCGACTCTGGTAAAATTGTCTCCACTCTGTTCCTTGACCACTCCAAAGCCTTTGGTACTGTTTCCCACCCCTTACTCTTATCCCAACTCTCCTCTCTCAACCCCTCCCCTCTGACTATCTCCTGGTTCACTAGCTACCTCTCTGAAAGACAGCAAGCTGTAAAGTGGAATAACTCATTCTCTTCATCTCTACACACCCCATCCCGTGTTCCCCAGGGTTCTGTCCTTGGCCCCTTCCTCTTTAACATTTTCGTAAGCAACGTCCACCAGTCTCTCTCTGATACCACACTAATCCAATATTCTGACGATTCAACTATTATCTGTTCAGCAGACACCCCCTCCGACCTTCTTACTCAGTTAGCCTTCTCTAATACCGAATCTTGGATGCATAGAAATCATCTTGCCTTAAATGCCAGTAAAACAAAGCTAATGCTCTCTCTTCTCCCCATCCAAAAACTCTTTTACAGTAACTGCTCAAAATACCACCCCCATAGAAATAGTGTCACATACCAAACTGTTAGGTGTCATAATCGATGAAAATTTAAAATCTGACATACACATTCAAACTCATATAAAAAAAAAAAAAAAAAAACATCAAAAACTAGGTCTCCTTCTAGCAGAGGAACCCTTACCTCTACTTTTATCTTGCTCCTTAGCTAAACTCTGGAATTCTCTTCCTGCCTCCCTTCATAATATCCACGCCACTCTAATTTCAAATCCTTTCTGCAGTCTGATGTATTTTCAAAGTGGGAATGCTCCTGTTCCCCTTCTACATAACTCATAACTCCTTCATACCATCTCCCAAGCATTACAGCTTATATTTACTTCTATAGTGCCCATCTACTTCCTCTGTCTGACACTTGTTAACTTCCCCTGAACTCACTCCCTCTCCACTAAAAAACATCCTTTTTACCACACCTTTCTCCCTCTATTCAGATTCTCTGGATCTCAAAAAAAATGTTTATACTCTGTAATTACACTACGTAAATACCATGCTCTCTTCATAATTACATATATACTTTGTATATATTACTTAGTCTGTTGTATCACACTGCCTTTTCTTTTTAACTATGCCTTTCAACATTGCATGCGACCATTGTTCTTGAACACTGTATATCCATCTATGTTTGTATCTATAACTATTGTATAACTATCAATATCTGTGGAGCTTTTCTTCCCGGGCCTCCACTGAAAACAGGCTCTTCCAGGCCCAGTGGACTACCCCAGTCATCAAACTGAAATAAATGTGAAACAGAAGGGCAGTTTTTATGTATGTAAAACAAAGTGTTTTAAGTCAGAATAAAAGAACATATTTTAGATAAATACACATAGACAAATCCACTTTGTTAGTACAGCAATAATGCAGATTATTGTGAAGAATTTAAACTGAAGGTTTTACACGTAGCTAAACTTTCCATCAAAGGTGGACATTTAAGAAATTAATTGCTATGTGCAGAATCAGAGTGGCAGTTGTTTGAATTGTACAAATACACAAGGACCTAATACTGTGTCTAAAACCATACCTGAGAAAGATAGGTACAAAAAAGTTGCAGTCTAAGTTTTAATTTTTATATGCAATGTAAAATATTTATTAATATGCAAAAAATGGTCACATGGGATGTTGATAAAAAGGGGTTTTCAAACAACAGATGCTAAGATTACAGCTAGGTTTGCATTCACAATTCTGAATATAGTCATGTGAATAAGTTCATATTGAAATGTATTGCCCTGTTCTTGATTTTTGATGCCTGAAGAAATATTTTATTTTCAAAAGCATGCGCTAAATCCTTATCTGTTATGCCCAGTGTAAGATGCGTGTTTATCATGTGACTAAGTTTTTGTTTAAATTGATTACTTAATTTGATTGTTGATGCCTGAGGAAGGACTTGTATTCTGTCTGAAACCAAGTGCTAGCAGTTTCTGAGCTTTATTGTTGTTTAGCATTCCTGTAGTTCTGTGCCTCTCTAGAGTTGCGTGCTAGTTAATTTTTCAGACTTGTTAGTAGCTTTGCCTTCTACCTGGGTGTTTTTTGGAGTTCTTGTTTGATAAGATATATCCCAAAGTGAGCATTCCATTCGATCATGGACTTGTTCAGTGAAGAATACAGAAGGGTAATGATGACCTCGGATCTTTACTGTCTTTCCCGTTGTGGTCTTGTACTGTTGTTTTAAATAATTTTTACTCTGTAATTGCTAACAAGCATAAATTTCCATCCCTTGTATGCCTGTTTATTCCTCCCGACAAAGTTCACCAGCAGGAGAGATACAAGAGCCAAACCTTGCAACTTTATTTGTGCCTGGCAACCTCTCCAATGGCCGTACAGTACAGCACAATCCAGGGGTGTATTTTGTACATCTGCAATTTTCAGCTAACGTCGTGTATACTCCTAGGCAGGCCTGCACTCCCTGGTTTGTAAATTGCAAGAAAATGCAATACCTGGCTTTCCACCAGCTAGCGCTTGTGGTGTGATTGTAGAAGCACCCTCACTTGGGATGAGTTGGCTGTCATTGATCGCCAAGTCCCATTCCATTTCCTCCAGCCTATGAAGTTCTGCCTGGAAAAAGTAATTTTAAACAGCACCTTTGTGATTCACTGCAGCCAGAATTGTGTATAGAAATAACAAAGCTTTGTAACATGAGGCCTTTAAATGATTATTCTAAAAATCTAGGCAAAAGTTATTGACTGCTGCAAAAATTACGGATCTGCTTTTAATGTGACAAGTGTTTACTCATGGCTTTGTCTTTTATTGTAGTATTTTGAATTGTACAGCATACCAGTCAATTTCTTCAGATTATTTAGATGAATATAATTGCTACAGTGTTTCTGTTGTAGGAAGTAGTGCTTTTGTATGACACCAAACAGTAAAAGAAGCGTGTTTTCATTAATTCATTTACTCTTTCTTTCTGTCTTTCATGACATATGTCTTTAAGATGCTCTTTATTGCTTAATGCTAACAAAACATGAAGCACTGTAGCACACTTCTTTATCCCTGTTTGAACCCTGCAGCTCTCTCACATACCCCTTTATCCCTATTTTATCCTTCCTTATCTCACCGTGTCACCCCCTTTACTCAGTGCCTCTCATCCATCCTACTTCCCTCTTCTTTTTGCATCTCTCTCAGACTTCTCTTTTCTACTCCTCTTCCCTGTGCATGCCTCTCATACCTTTTCTCTGTCTTCTCCCCATGGTATCCTTTCTTGCAACTCTTCTCACTTGCCTCTTCAGTTGTCTTCATACCTCTGTATATAATTATATGCTGCTACCCCTGTATCATAAGCCATCTCAGTCATCATGACTACATCTTATAAGCATACTTCCATTTTCTATCCATGTTATGCCATTGTTAACTACTTCTTGAACTAAATGTTGTAGTATATTCTGTAAACTGTGTGTGTGTAGATAAATACAGGTATATACAGATATATTTATATATATATAAATATCTATATATCCGTATAAATGTGTGTGTGTGTGTGTGTGTGTGTGTATGTGTATGTGTGTTTTTAACATGTATTTGTATCTGTATATTCATTTCTTATGTGATCCTATTCACCTGGGCTGTACCAGCAAATGGTATATTGAGATCAGGGCACTACCCTCAATGTTATTCATTTTCTGATTTCTTAATGAAAAGTTTCAAATAACATGGAAGTGCATAATGCAAAATGTAGGGTGTTATATCTGAGGCACCAACTGTCCTAATTTTTGCAGAATGTCCAGATTTTTGATTCATATTTTTGGTCTATTCCTCATAAAATTAGCAGTCTTCTGGCAGACCACTGTAATTGAAGTCACTAAATATTGACAGACGTTTAAGTTTCAGACTTCATAACCAACCGAAAATGCATACTAATACTAAACCTGTTATACTAACAATTTTCTAAGTTTCTAAGAGCAATATTTAAAATCTGTCCCTATTTTTGGGTCTTTGTCCCCTCATTATGTTAGACTTTGTCCAGATTTTTAGCACTAAGTGGTTTAGAGGTATGCCTTGAGGCCATAATACTAAGGCAGACTTCGAGTTAAGATCTTCTACTGGGCAGTGGTCGGCCCTCATAGTGGTACCTGACATACGACTATAGTAGCCATTAAAGACCTGTTGTCTGAACACCCATATACATATTTTGTTGTTATAAAAACTATTCAAATTGAAAGTTGTCTGCTCCATATAGAAACATTCTTTGTTCTTGCTGGATGCTTACAAAGTATTTCAGAATTGTGCTAATAAATAAAACACATCTTAGAGTACTGGTTGGAAGTCAAAATGTAATCTTTTTAGTCATTTAATTAAATGAAATAATGTTGGCAAACAAAGTTAACTGCATACTTCAGTTTGTTGAAATGCTGCTTTAGTGTGCATTTGTCTAAAGCAGTAGCGGTTATGAAGGAGACTTGAAAACTACTACTTGAGATTTTTATGAATCGGCACCTTTAAGGAAGTGAGAAATACATTAACATTCCGTGTGTTAGAATATATGCTACATTATTTAGGCCCTGCCATTGACTGAAAAAGTCAACAGATTATTAGTGAAATATGGGATACATGAGCGAAGGAAACTTGTTTCATCAAATATCCTGAGTGACACTACAATCGTTAATCACTCTGATCGTCTTTGTTATTTAATTTGTTTCATCTTTCTAAACTGATCTGGTAACAACTTGCTACACCAGACTATATACAGACATAACGGTTCAGAGTAATCGAGCATCATCAACAAAAGTAACTGAATAACATTGCTGTCTTCTTATCAGTTCTCATATTTCACAATGACAGATGCAGTATGCCTGCTTTAGTAAAGAGTAAGAGTCTGCAGAATCCTCCAGGAAATTGACCTATGATTGTGTATTGTGTATTGTGTATTATGGACCCTGCAAGCACAGACATATAGTGAATGCTCATGGAATGCAAAAATGCAGGTATAAATCACTTTCTTTTCAGCAGTATATAATTAATAGATGCCGAATAGCCCTGGAATCAGTTGCTTTAATCCTACAGCTAGGATGGCTTTACAAACACAAAATAATCTTAAAACATGAGGGATTCTTGCACACATACCATATGTAAATAATTTAATTAACAATGATGTTATCATATTCATCTATTAAATACTAACCGGTAATGTCAAAGAACTATTCAAATATACATTTACAAGAAATTGCTTCATTTTTAAGTAATCCTCATGACATGGCTTTGCCTTTATTTTAAGGAGCTTCCATAAAAGTGATTATTGGTGATCTGATCAGGCTCAAAGTGCCTGATGTAATAGTTCAGATTTGAGCCTGCTTGTAGGTCATCTTGCTACAGTATAGACACTGAAGGGTACCTGCATATGTGTATATATATATATATATATATATATATATATATATATGAGTAAGAGTATGTATGGAGGATGCAGAGGACGTCCCCTTGCATAATATAAATGTTTTTTGTTTTTTTTTTTAATTAGTATGGTTGTTTGTGTAGGGAAATGGTCTTCTCAGCTCACTGTGATCTGGGAACTGGTGTTTACAGTAATTTCCTAATTATTCAGTGATGAAATGTTTTAAGTATATACAACTTAATATATTCAGTCTTCCCTGATATTTCCTTTTGTCTCTATCTGTGCAATTTGGATTACATCCTCAGTTATCCGAAATTTAAGTTTGCATATTATTCTAGCTCCGGTATGGTACAACAAATGTCATTACTAATTTACATTATTATATCAGAAAACGTGAAACTGCATGTAAGTTTTTGCATACGAAATATGAGAGGCATAAGGTTGTCAAAACAGTCTGAAGTTCTTAAAGCTGCAATTCTGAAACTTTTTAAAATAAGTGTGTGGAGGGGGGGCTAAAAAAGTAGAAAATACTATATGGTAATGCATTGTAGACTTCAGTGGGACTTATGTTTGCTTCCTGCTATATGGGTTACTTTACAGTTGCATTACATCTGCAGCAAGAGGTTAATTTTATTAGAAAATAATACTTTGAGGAATATTTTGGGTGAAGGGCTTATCATCTGGAATTATTGGACACTTGTTTAAGTAAAAAGTGTAAGAGCACCATTTTATATTTGTAAAAAATACAATCAAGAAAATAAAAAAGTCAACTGAAAACAAAATAATTTTGAAGTTTCCCAGACCTGCAGTTCTAAATAGGTTAACTCAAGTCTCACTTAACCTTTGGGATAAAACAGCACTTCCTTATCCCCCCCCCATGTTAAGTAATGTCAAACTTGGTATAGGTTATATGTGTGATTAATGATGTTTGAACTACCTTGTCATGATAATGTAGCAACAGTAAAATGAAATGCCTCATTGATGAACAATAGCTGCTGCCTCATTATGATGTGAAAAGCTACCATTAGTACGTAGCAGTCTGAATTTTGTATAGTCCGTGCCTTTGCTGTTGAGACTTCTTTAAGACAAAATTAACTGTAAAATATCATAGACATTTACTTGCAGTATAGATCACTTAAAAATGGGACTTGTATATTATATAAATGGCACACATATATGCTAATAATGTAGTGTTGGCTGCCAGAACGGTAACATAATTAGTGGTTCGCATCAGTAGCAGTTCTGGTACCAGCCAGTAAGTTGGCATGTTAACAAATTTGGGTGGTTAAAGGGCTCAACAACCAATGAGAACTATCAATTGACAGTGGTAAATATGATTAAGATGGTGCAGAAAGAGATAACTGACAAAATATGGGGGTCTGCAAGGCTGTAACAGAAATACTAAATGTGCATACAGGCCCATTGTGAGAGGAATCACTGCTCTCTGCTGAAAACATAGCTGTATAGCAGGCTAACCAATGAAGTTTTGCACATGTAGACACTCTAATGTAAGTCACAGCCACAGTGCTATAGATATTTGAATGTTTTCACAGATAAATATAGTATTCTTTTTTTCTGCCCACATCTGACAATCAGCTGTTCCAAGGGGTCTCTCCTTGTTCACTGGATATACCAAACCTGATTGCCCTCCCCCAGACTTTCTCTGATACATGTTTAGGATCAGTGAGGAGATCAAGGAACCCTGGGGTTGCATCATACAATTACTGAGAAGGATATTTTATGTGCCTATTTTTCTAACCTCTGCATGCACCCACCTATCCCAGGAAAGAACACACAGTGGCATTGTTGGCAGATTTTTCTGCTTCCACTGTGACTCAGCCTTGGTCCCATATTCTTTGGACATAACCTGCCATGCATTTTTGTTTTCCAGTAGGGTTCAGCTCTCGGGTACACTTCAGTGCTTATACCCATCCCTGAACATAAGCAGTGCTCAACTTTCCAACCTGCACAGTCTGGCACAAAGGTCACTGTCAAACTTTGGTCATCTGTGCTCCAGTTAAGGCTCTGTCTCTCTCTTCCCCTCTGCACCACTGGAACAGCCAGATATACCATATTTTGATGGTGATCAGAGCAAGCAGATGAAGATAAGCTTTTGTTCATTTAGGAACCAGCAATATGTGTCAGAGAAAATGGCATAACACAGTAAATTACAAGTTTGGGCTTGCAGAGTAAGGAGAATAATGGATGCAGTAGCAGCAGTACAGTGCTGTTGTGTGTGTTCCTTTGTACTCTGCCACAAATGCGTTCATTCTCTAATAGTCATGTATTGCATAAAACTTCAGTAACATTTATATTTGAGTTTGTGCTTATCAACCTGAGGTAGGTTTTACCTGTTTTTAATACTGCCATATCCCTTACCTGAACTTGAAGGTGATGCTAGTCCACAGTTATTCCTTAGCTGAGCTTTCATCAAATCCCAGTGAATATCTACTAAACTAATTGGACAAAACCTTGGACCAGTGGATGGAGAATCAGAAATTTACTTCTGGTATGGCACCTATGTCTCTAGTAGACAGGGGCAGCTTATAAATGCTTGACCACCCATGCCTAAGTCTGCATATGCCCCTTAAAACAACAACATGGTATCAAAACTTGTCAGATATATTTGGAAAGCATGGCTTGGCTTAAAAAGGGCTCCATTATGTCATTAGAGTAGTAATCACCTTGAACCATAATAAACTGCAATTATCAGTAAATAGGTGACATAAATGAAAATAACAGAAACATCCCTCACCTTTTTATGTTGCTAACTCCATCCTTGTACTTGAGAAACAAGTTTTTATTTATGAAAAGTTACTTTTCACTCTACTTTGTTATCTGAACTCAAAGTTAATATACAAGTATGCTCACTACATTGTTGAGAAAGCAGGACTAGAACCTAAATCTTGACAGTGTGCTTTGTCACTAAAACAGGAACAGTTCTTTGGAATTTCTTCATACAAGTGTGTGTGTTTTCTGAAAATGCTACAGTCTTAAACAATGTCTCAGGTTAATCATTCATAGCTTTTCACTGTGTGGAGGATGGCTGCAGGTTTACATTTTCCCTCCACTTTTCTTTGGCTTCATTCAAATGATTTTCTTGTTAACTGAATAAGATATAGCACTAAATTTGTGTCACGTTTTAGAGGTTTACACTTGGTATTCATCTTAGTGAAGAGCCCCCTTACAGCCACATTGCATTAAATTACATCTTCTATCTTGCAGGAGACCACACACACCTATTTAGTCTGCCTTTAAAGTGTATTTAATGTTGTACATTTCGTGTTCAGTGGTGTCTAAATGTAGGGCCTGATATAAGTTGCATACTGCCAGGTTTGTCAGCATGTATTTCAGACTGCACATTAGTTACAGTATACCAGCCCACATTATGTTCATTCTGAGCTTAGACTTAGTCAAAGAGGTACCACGTATCTTAAAGTTTTAAACATATATTATATCTGTTCTTACACAATCTAAGGATTCAGATGCTTTCTCAGACATAAAGGCATTTTCATTGGCATATATCCGATATAAAACATAATTTGTTACAGCTGCATTATATTCATTAGCTACAATTAATTTCACATCTTTTCAGTCCTTAGTGCTATCTCTCCTATTGGCTTACTTAACATTCTTTCATACTTGGACTGTTTTGATATAATCTGTGGTCTACTGTGATTCTGTTGACCATTAGGTGACTAGTTTACCTTCATGCAGAATAATTGCACCAGTTTAATTTTGGTTGGTATTAACTGACTTGTTCACATCATGATATTTTATTGTGCGTGCTTCCATTACTAACTGTTAAAGCATCGCAAAGTACCCTTCTTATTCTCTACTTCACCACCATTCCACAAAATGTTCCAATAACTTTATTAATGGAAGTGTCACTTCAGAAATTTTTTGATTAAACATCACAAGTTAATGTATCATTCAAGGAAGTCTCACGAGAGGCTGGTTGCCCTTAGAAAGAAGAATCTGTACAACCATTGTTACTTAATATGTGATTTTAATCCTTCAGACATTAAGATACTCCACATTTATCTCAATTTTGCAGCTAGAATTTGGAACAGACTTTTATTTAGTCTGATGTTACTCTAATTCTGTGAAGTAATCTTCCATAATGCTCTTCATTTGTCTAATTCCACAGTAAAATGCCATAATCTGTATTAAGAATACCGATAAGCTCCTCAGTGGTAATATATACTCTTGGAAACACTTTAGGTGCTGATAAAATAACAAAAAGATGTTTTATATATAATAGGTGAAATAAAAAACAACTTAGAGTTTTCTTTATCAAGATTTATTTGCCAAAAAAAAAAAAAAACATTTTTTGACTCAATCATCAAAGCATATTTTGGATGTGGAATGACATACACCACTTCTTCAGTTGTACAAAGTGGATTGTGCCCCTTTTAGTAACTTTATTAAAGATTTTGTGGATCAGTACAAATTTATTTTATTTGCATTCAAAGTTGACATTTATGATACTAAGTTATTAAGTGTGCTTAATCAGTTTTTTAACCCCTTCCCATTTTCCATGTGGGTTATTCTCTTCTTGCATCTACAATGCAAAGTTACTGAAACCTTTCTTGTAGCATATACAACTAATAACACTGCATGAACTGTCTAAATATGACAAACTCTTTGTAAACCACCCAAGCCAGTAAGTAAATATTTTTAATCATAAATGAAATCATCAGACTGAAAAGTTTTCTGATCCATTCTGTAACTGTGTATTCATACTCTAAAATCTTTTCACTATGCCACACTTCTGATAAGGAGAGTGAACCAAAATTGCTGAAAAACATTTACCATCAATTGTCTGGAACTGAGTCTTGGATTTTTTTTTCTGTATTCATACAAGAACGCTTCTTGATTCTTTAGTTTTACACTGTAACCAAAACAAATAAGAAGTTTACACTGCAGGTGTTTCCTTTTCCTTTTTCAGAATCAGTCTTTTAAATGTATGACACAACATCGGTGTACAAACTTTACAAGTGCCTCATTTGAATATCACAGTCCAGTTATTAATTTTATGTTTCCAACTTGTGTTCTAGTTGTGGCTTTTCTTTCCTTTTATCTTTGCTGTTTACTGTGCTCATTCGCAACACAGATCATGCCAACAGGTAACTCTGATTTTCATATCATTATTTCATCACTTGCAGACAATCTGACTGCAAGTTGATTGTTTCCATTATACATTTCATATCAAATTGATGTTCTTTGTGTTTCACTGTTGCAGTCATTACATTTGGGGTATCTGCTTGCAGGTAGCCCTCAGTCGGCCTGATTAACAAAGTCTTGGGTCCTGCGTTGGTTGCTGTCCCTTCTTCAATAACGTCAGGTCATCAGGGGTATAAAACATGCAGCCAACGTCATTACATCAGTCTTTCTTGCCGTGCGGTGCCCGAAGCAGAAGCAGTTCACAAGTGCCGGTCGGCCGACTCCTTAAATTTTCATTTTAGAGTTTCAGAACCGAAGTCTTCAACTAAAGCTAAGCACCCCATTGGTGTAACTTTTTCTTGCTCCTTACCGATGTCAGTAAAAGTTAATAATTGCATTACTTGTGGTAAGCAAATACCTCATAAAGATTTTCATTCGTACTGTATTCCTTGTCTAGGCCCTGTCCACGACGTACCTTGCTGTCAGTTTTGTGCTTTATTTAATCAGCACACTATCCGTCGTCGGTATATTTTCGCCTCTAAATATTTCGGTTCTCGGATTAATTATCCAGAAATGTCGTCGGTTAGCCATCCGACTACCAAGATTCTGAAAAAACGCAAAAATAAAGACAGAAACAGGCCGTCGAGGTCCAAAACTGCTGACAACGCTTCTCCTAAGCCAGTCGCCAGTTCGCCAGTACTCAGTGAGGTGCTTTTGCAGCCCCTGATACCCGCTACTTCTGATTCGCAGGCCTCTACTTAGACCCATTCGGAGTCCGGTATGCCGTGAGATGCTTCAACTATGGAACCCGTGGATGTCTCTACTTTGGATGGGTCCGGAGCCGCTGTGCAGGCACTGGCTTCTGAGGGTGTATTCAGGCCTACGGACTTGCATATTAAACTGACACCTCCTTCTTTACTTAGGCCTAAATCTCGATCCATGCCTAAAAAACCACATGCTCAGGCCTCTATGCCTAAAAAACAAATGATAAGAATGGCTGAAGATCTAATAACTCTAATCAGGGGTAACCAACCCCCCCCCACCCTTCTAAGAGGCCTAGGACTGAAGTTGATTATGAATCTTCTGATCAGAATTCTGTTTTTTTCTGATACTTCTGATGATTTGGATTTGCCCTTATCTACTTATGAAGATTCTGATGCAGAGGACTCCATTCCCTCTGCTTCCCCTCCTGAGGATTTTTCTTTTGAGGAAACCTTACATACTTTAAGGGAGCATTTCCACTGGAAAAGCCAGGATTTTTCTGATTCAAAAAAGAGGCTTAGGGATTTCCTTCTCCTACCTCAGCATAGGCCTTTAGCTATTCCTCCTGTACTAGGCATTGTTGATGATGTTTTTCGGAATCTAGTTTGGCCCCTGATTCTCTGCCTCCTGCTCCCAGAAAACCTGACAGATACTACAGGGTCCCTGAGTCCCACAAGTTCCTTTTTAAAAATCCTATTGCAGATGTAGAGACTATTTCACAGGGGCCCAAGGGAATTAAGGCTTCTATTGCTAAAAATCCTACCCATTCTGATAGAGACTCCAGGGTGCTGGCTAGATGGGGTAAGAAGGTTTACACTTCTGCAACCTTGGCCATTAGGGCTTTAAACTGCCAGTTTCATATGTTAAAGTATCAGCAACATTATTGGACTGCTTAAACAGAAAATGATGTTGATTCCTGACTGTGGAAAATAAAGAATTACAGGATTTAATACATTCTGCTGAACAACTTGGAAAACATACTTTGCATTGTGGTTTTGATTCATTAGCGGCCTCTTGCAGGGCTGCTGTTACTGGGTCTGTGCTCAGAAGGCATGCTTGGCTCAAGGAGCAATCTTTGCCTGATCATGTTAAAGCTAAATTGTTGGATGCTCCTTTAAATCAGGACCGCCTGTTTGGCAACAAGGCTGAGGAAGTTCTTAAAAAGATGGAAGATGAAGCTAAATCTATGCAAACTGTTAAAGATTTTTTACAAGTTTGGCCTCCTAGATTTAGTAGGCACTGGCCCTCTAAGTATTGGTCCTTTCCAGCCACTTCCAGGTCTTCTCAAGCCAAACCCAGACACAGCAAAAAACCCAGGTTTCAGTCCCAGTGGACACACAGAACTAAGCAATGGGGGGCCTCCACTTCCAAATCTGGGAATAATAAGACTCCCCCCTATGGTAAACTGTCTCAATGACTTCCTTTTAAAATTTCCAAGCACTTATCAACTCACTGCCCCTTTGGGGGGAAAGATTGCTCTTCATGCAAAGAATTGGTTACTCATTACCCAGGACAAATGGGTTTTAAATATAGTGTCCCAGGGATACAGATTTCACTTCCACACATTGCCAACACCAAGCGGGTGGCTGGACCTACCCCCAAATCAGTGGGCAGAGGCCCAAAAACAAGTACTTTCTCTGTTAAGCATGGGGGCTATTCAGCTGGTACCAGAAGAGGAAAAGGGACAAGGTTTCTACTCGAGACCTTTCCTGGTACCCAGAAAAGACAGTTGATGGTGTCCTATCCTGGACCTGTCTACTCTAAACATCTTTTTGGAGATTCCAAAATTCAAGATGCTGACTCTTCACCATTTACTTCATATGCTAGGCAAAGATGCCTGGTTGGCAACACTAGATTTAAAAGAGGCATACCTGCACATCCCAATCAGGGAATCTTGCAGAAGATACCTATGCTTCAAAGCAGGCTACACGCACTGTCAGTTCTCTGCACTGCCCTTTGGCTTATCTACTGTGCCCAGGGTATTCACAAAGTGCCTAGCTCCAGTTATTGCATTTTGCAGGCAAAGAAATATTCAAATATACCCATACCTGGATGATTGTCTAATTCAGGCAGAAAGCCAGGACATGCTTTTGAATCATCTGGCCTTTGTACAAAGGGTTCTAAATTGTCTGGGGTACACCATAAATGAAAAGAAATCACACCCGGTACCCTGTCAACAAATTATATTCCTGGGAGCAAGCTTGAATACAACTTCCCAGATGGCTTACCTCACGCCATAGAAACAAATTAATTTGACAAACTCCTTCAACCAAGTGGCTACAAAAACCCTGCTATCTGCAAGACAAATACTGCAAGCCTTGGGGTTCATGACCTCCTGCATTCTTCCAATTCCATATGCAAGACTGCATATGAGGAAACTACAGTGGTATCTAAAAAGCCTATGGTGTGAACATTCTCAAGACCTGGAAGCAATGATTCCTATCATACCTTGCTTACGCCTAGAGTTCCTTTGGTGGGCAGAGACCTGCCACCAAAACAAGGGACTACCTTTCAGACCACCCCCTGCCACCTAAACCCTAACAACAGACGCATCGGACTATGCATGGGGGGCTCACCTGGCAGGGAAGTGCATTCAGGGCAAATAGAACCCAAGTCAACTGCACCTGCATGTCAATCAAAAAGAAATGTTAGCTGTACAGAATGCTCTGACAGCCTTCAAGGATCACATTTCTTCCAGGACAACTAATGGTAAAGATGGACAACACCACTGTTATGTGGTACATAAACAAGCAGGGGGGTACACACTCTTACCCCCTCTGCAGACTAGCCATGGCATTGTGGAACACAGCCTTGAGCTACCAAGTGCACCTACAAGCTCAGTTCCTGCCAGGAAAATTAAATACACTGGCAGACGGACTAAGCAGAAACCTCATGGACCCACACAAATGGAAACTGGAACCAAGGATTTTCAACATGTTGACAAGCAAATGGGGGAGCCCAGATATAGACCTGTTTGCCTCTCCCCAGAACCACCAATTGGACAAATTTTGCACAAGGACTCCCAACAAACAAGCCTGGAAAGTGGATGCTATGTCTTTCAGTTGGAAAAACCTATCAGTCTATGCCTTCCCCCCTCTGCCTCTGCTCTCCAAAGTACTACTAAAAATCAAACAGGACAAACCAAGGATGATTTTGATTGCTCCAGACTGGCCACGCCAACACTGGTACCCCCTCCTGTGCAATGTATCACGGTTACCCCCATGGCACCTGCCTCAGACTCCTTCACTGTTGTCTCAGCAGGAGAACTAGATTCTGCACCCTCAGCTTCTAAGACTGAACCTTGCAGCCTGGCTAATTACATACTCTTTCCTTTACCATCCCTCAGTAAACCTGTGATGGATATCATTTTAGAGGCAAGGAGGCCTAGTACTAGAAAATCTTATGCTGAAAAATGGAAAAGATTCTGCGCCTGGAACCAATCTCATGGGTTGAGCACAGCAGCGCCCAACTTACCTCAGATTTTACAATACTTAACTGAGATGCTTCACAAGGGCTTGTCTTTTTCCTCCATTAAAATCCACACCTCAGCCATTTCAGCTCATTATAACACAGAACCTCCCCATTTCTCTCATCCACTGCTCAAGCAGTTCCTCAGAGGGGCCAAAAATTTGAGACCACCCAGTAGAGTTCCAGCCCCAGCTTGGGACCTTAACTTTGTTTTGGAGAAACTCACACTACCTCCTTTCGAGCCAGCTGCTACTGCAGACTTAAAAATTCTTTCTTGGAAAACAGCTTTTCTTTTAGCAATCACTTCAGCTAGAAGGGTATCTGAATTACAGGCCCTTATGGCAGTGGAGCCTTTCATCATCTTTCATGCGGACAGGGTGTCCCTCAGAACCAATCCATCCTTCATGCCCAATGTGGTATCCAGTGTGGTTCTTAATCAGTCCATTCATTTACCAACCTTCTTTCCCAATCCACAGAACAAAGGGGAATGGATACTGCATTCCTTAGATGTGCACAGACAACTTAGATTCTACTTGGACAGGACTAAACCTCAAAGGAAATCTGAACAAATGCTGGTGGCATTTGCTGCAGGGGCAGAGGGGAAGGCTATTCCAAAGCAAACCATGTCTAAATGGATAGGCCATTGCATTCATTTCTGCTATAAGCACCATGGAAAACCTATACCCCAGGGGATCAGACCTCACTCCACCAGGGCTGCATCTACCTCTACAGCCTTTCTCAGAGGCATCCCTACCACAGACATCCTAGAAGCTGCTACCTGGAGTTCTGTACATACTTTCACCAAGCATTATCATTTGCCAATTTTCTCTAAATCCAGAGCTGGCTTTGCCACTGCAGTCTTGCAGGGCCTTATAGCTGGTCCTAATACTATCTAAATTCCCCCTCCCAACCATAGCTTTGGGAATCTATGCAAATGTAATGACTGCAACAGTGAAACACGAAGAACATAGTACAGTTGTGTACATTTACCATAAATGTAGATGTTCAGGTGTATTCACTGTTGCAGTCCTGGTTACCCTCCCTCCAGCCCCCTAACTTCTTTTGGCTATACCTCTACTTTCCTTTACTATGCTTAAAAGCCTTTTTGGTGTATTTGATTTTTTGTTGGAGGTATATCATTGTAATTTTATATTTAATTCCTTCCCATTAGGGGGGCTCCTGACATCTGGGGCAAGAAAAACTGATGTAATGGCATCAGCTGCATGTTTTATACCCCTGATGACCTGACGTCATGGAAGAAGGGACAGCAACCGACGCAGGACCCAAGATTTTGTTAATCAGGCCGACTGAGGGCTACCTGCAAGCAGATAACCCAAATGTAATGACTGCAACAGTGAATAAACTCGAACATCTACATTTATGGTAAGTGTACACAACTGTACTTTTTCTTTTCCCATGCTTTCAGATTCATCCTTTCATCCATCCATTTTCTGATAACGTACTTTATCATTTTACAAAGTCATGGGGATGTTGGAGCCTATCCCTGCAATTAGTGGTGTGAAATGTAGTAAAATTCGTTAATCCATTCAGGATAGGGTCCAAGCTTATCACAAAATGTGCATGTGCACAAACACATATATAGCCCCCTCACACACACACACACACCCCTATGAGAAATTTAGAGAATTCCAATTTACCTGCTGCATGTCTTTGGGGATGTGGATGGAAACTGATAGCAGCCAAAGAAAACTCACATATTCAATTTATTACAGAATGTGTTTCTGTTGTGCTTATAGTCACACTTACTACACAAGGTTTTCTGTGTGCCATATTTCTGCTGTTCCTCATAAGTGCCAGGAATTACTCAGTTCATTTTTACTCATTTTTACGTTTTCCACCTTACAAGCTCATTATGTATGTCTAACTCTTCAGTGAGTTTTTTTTTTAACTCAGATAAAGCAATTTTTGTCACTGTGCATGCGTCAGCTACAGAACTACTTTACTTAACACCACATGATGTTTAACATTAGATCGCTTTTGCCGTAGTCTAAACTATTTAAGCTATATCCTGCCCATGATATGACCACTGGACAGCATTTAGTGCTTCTGGCACCTTCCAGGTGTCCTCAGTGCCAGGGTATTGAGTAGAGCTACATAAAATGGCAGTTTGGGTACCAAAAGCTTTATAGCTTTCTTGCATCTAAAGTATACCCCCTCTCTGGACTTCATAAAACTGATAGTTGGCTAGCAATCCTTCAGGGATGGGCAGATTATTGCCATAGTGGGGAGACTTGTGTGTGTGTGTTTCTTATCTTTGAATATATTATTTTTATGCTAAAAATTATTTTTATGGACTGCAGTGCTTGCGGGGAAGATTTATTATGTGGATGCTTGTGTGTGAAAAAAACTGTGTAAAAATCTGTTTTTTTAAATATTTTTCTAGAATTTGTTTAGGCAGGGCATTGTGCTTTTGGGGACTGTCATTTATTTTTGTACCTCACAATCCTTATTTTCCTGTAAGGAGGTATACAGACTCCCACAGGTTCCACTAAATCTTTCATGTTTCTTTTTTGGATGGACCATGGAGTAGCTACATCTCCTTGGTTGTTTCTTCCTAAATCCAGAAGAAGAAGAAGACTGCTAGAGAGTCTGTTGGTGTCAGGGCCAGCTCCTTCACAGCCTTAAGAATTAGTGGCTGACTTTAATGTGGCTGGACTTGGTTCCTTGGACCACTTATCCATGTATCTTGGTCCCTCTGGTATAGCTCCTCTGGAAGCCACTAAGAACATGGAGTTAGACATGTCTTCTGCAGCTGTACTGTTGTCCACTCCAGGCAAGGAAGAACCACTCTTATTCAGTCTTGTAGGAAGGAGTGGGTGAGGGTTTTCCACATAGCTAAGATAAGATACCTGATCCCATGGGTAGTGCCCCTTCCATGAGCCATTCTTCTTCCAAAAGTCTCATTAGAAAAGAAAGCAAAAAAAAATTAAAAATGTAACTTCTCCTGTTTTTATTACTGCAGACAAGAAGGATTTGCTAAGAAATTTATTTTTTGATTTTAACATTTCCATTTCTTTTCTTATTTTCAAACAGCAAAAAAGAGTTTCCACTCTTTCTGACACTGATTTTCAGTCAGAAGAAGGGGGTGGAAAGGGGTGATTTTTCTTTTAGTGCTTTTATCACAAGCTGAAATTTTTGATTTTGAGTAATGTGTTGCTTCAGATTTCCCCCCAGAAGAGCTAGCTGTCTTTTTCTCAGCCCTTAGCTGAGCTGAAAAAAGTATTTAAGTGGAAACAGAATGAAATTCATATTTCCCAACAAAAGTATTAAGATTTGTTGCAACTGGATATTCCAGAACCTGCAGTCATCCATCATGTTTTATCAGCTTTAGAAAATGTTTTCTTAACAGCTTCCAGTTTGCCTGACAGTCAACCTCTTGCTCATAAAAAGTTTAATAGGTTATACAAAGTACCTTAGACTCATGGATATCTGTTTTCTAATCCTAAAGCAGAGCCTGCAGTTATTTCCATATCTAAAATGTGTGCTGCTGAACAGGTTGTTAATGTTAACCACATTCCCATTAACAATGATAGGGCTGCTTTTGATAGATTTGGAATTTTTTTTTCTTCTGCTACTTGACTTTTAGAATTTTGAACAGTCAGCCTCACAAATTAAAATTTTTATTGGCTTCATTTTTGAATATGAGAAGGTTGATAATCTCCCCTCTTCTGATGTAAATAATTCATTGCATTCCTTAATTGTATCTGTTTCACATATAACCAAACACACTCTAAAGTGTTCTTATGGTTTTTCTGATATTGTCTCCCAAGTTGCTGTTACAGGGACAGCTATGAGAAGGTTTGTTTAGTTAAGTTCTCAAAACTTAGCAGAACATGTTGAAACTGAGATTTTAAATTTTTCTCTTAACCAGGATATACTATTTTGTCCTGCTGCTGCCAAAGTTTGTAAAAGATTTGATGAAAGGGGGAAATTGATATGACAGTTAACCCAAATTTTCCAAACCTCCTTTTCTAAGTTTAATAAAAATTTTCTGTCTAACTCAGCACTTTTTTTTGCAGCATATGGCATCTGTTTGAGCCCTTTGATCCTCTTGGTGAGGTACTTTTGGGGTCTTTCCAGTTGCTGCAGGTGTCTGGTAAGGTACATCCCAAAAGGGGCATTGTACTCAATTATGGGCCTGATGAGGGATGAGTAAAGAGGCACAATGACCTCCCCTGATCTGGATGTGAATCTCTTCATGATTAGGTGGGCTATATGAAATGTTTTTCTAACCACTGTGGCCACGTGGTTATCAAATGAGAGATTGCTATCAACTTGGGTCCCCAGGTCCCTAATTACTTCTTCTGTACTTAATGGATTACCACCTATGTGGTAATTTGTGGGCACTTTGTTTTTGCCAAAGGGGATGACTATACACTTTTTGGCGTTTAGCTTGAGGTCATGGCTCTGGCACCAGTTGTCTGTTTCTATGAGGCCCTTTTGAAGGATGCTTGTGTCAGCTGGAGAGTCGATTATGGCGCCCAGTTTGCAGTCATCTGCGAACTTGGTCAGCCACAGTCCTTCCATGTTGGCCTGTACCTCTGAGAAATATATACCGAACAAGAGAGGTCCCAGGACTGAGCCTTGTGGGACGCCACTTGTAACTGGTTTGGAGTCTGACATGGCTCCAGCAATTCTAACCATGTGGGTTCTGTCCTTGAGCCAGTCTGCAACCCATCTAGTGACATAGGGGTTTATATTTAAGCTGGTGAGCTTATCTATAATGCCCAAGTGGGGTATTGTATCGAAGGCTTTTGTGAGGTCCAGGTAGGCTGTGTGGACCACCTTCCCCTTGTCAGTGGCCTTGGTGACTGTTTCAAAGAAATCGACCAGGTTTAAGAGGCGGGATCTGCCCTTAACAAAGCCAAACTGGGTAGGATCCAGTGTCTGTAGGTCCTTTATTTATGAGGTCCATGATGATCCTTTCCTTAGCTTTGCAGACCAAGCTAGTCAGGCTTATGGGGCGATAGTTTCCAGGATCCGTTGAGGCACCACCTTTGTGGAGAGGGACCACTGTTGATGTACGCCACTCTTTGGGTACATATCCTGTAGTAAGGCTGAGACTGAACAGTAGTTTTATGTTTGGGTTTAGCTCTTCTTGGAGTTCATGTAGGACGCAGCCTGGGACACCGTCTGGTCCCATTGATGCTGTGTTTTTTGCTTTGGAGAGGGCGGCTCTTACCTGAGCATATGAGATGTCGGGGGGCAGCACTCTGCTGGGATAGATATTTGCCCTTTTGGTGGGGAGGGGCGGAGAAGTTTGCGCTGAACCTGTCAGCTAGGATGTTGGCAATGTCTGTGGGTTCGGTGTATTTTTTGTCATTTTGGACTAATTCTGAGCATATCTGGGAATTCCCACCCAGGTTCCTAACATAACTAAAGAAAGCCTTGTGATTATCCTTAGTGTCCTGTGCAAGATTTCTCTCGAAGCTGGCCTTAGACGATTTTATGAGTGCCCGTAGTTTTTTGCTAATACTGATCAGAGATGCCTTCCCTTTTTGGGATTTTGCTCTATCATGTAGTAGCTTCCTCCTTCTATTGTATAGTTTGTTTATGGCTGGGGTCCACCAGACAGGACGTCTGCCGTTGGAGGATTGGGTCTTGGTTTTATTTGGGATTGCATGATCCATGCATTCCTGAAGGTGTTCATAGAATGCGTTTATAAAGGATTCTGCGGTCTGGGCCGTATTTTCCACAGGCCCGGGGGCTTTGAAGGATTCCACCTCGGTTTTGAGGAATGTGAAATTTGCTTTAGAGAAGTTTTCACTGTGGTTTCTGGGCAGGGGGTGGGGTGGGGATGTGAATATCCAGTGAGATTAGTTTATGGTCTGATCTTACCAGTGAGGGATACACTTCTGGTCTGGAGCATAGAGTCCCCATGTTGGTGATGATCAGGTCCAGTATGTTTTCCCCTGTTGTGGGAGTGGTAACAAGTTGTTCCATAGCATTTGAGTTTATAAATTCTAGGAACCTTTGGGCTAGGGTGTTGGAGCTAGAGTAATGCTCCCAGTCTATGTTTGGGTAGTTGAAGTCGCCCAATATAATGGTGTTTGGAGAGACCTTCATATTTTCCAGTGTTCTCAGGAAGGCCGAGTGGGGTTCCTGGGTTTGGGAGGGTGGTCTGTAGCAGGCTATAAACTGGAAGGCAGTTTTACCCACTGTTAGTTGCACATGGATAGTCTCTGATGCTTCGTGCTGTGCCACCAACCTGGAGGTGTGGGTATCTTTGACGAATATTGATACTCCCCCTCCTTTTGTGGTTCGGTCCAAGTTTTGGGGCCGAAAAGCATGGTATGAGGTATAACCTGGTAGTGCTGGGGTGCTCTTGGGAGCCTTGAGCCAGGTTTCTGTTACTGCACAGCTATCGATGTTCTCCATGCTAAGGAGAGTTTTGAGTGTGTGCATCTTGAGGTTTAGACTTCTGGCGTTGAGTAGCATTACTCTTAGTTTCTTATCCCTTGTGATACCTATGGAGGTGGGTTTGTCTTTTGAGCCTTGCCTAAAAAGGCACTATGGGGTAGCAAGAGCCTTTGCCAATATCCGAAGCCCAGGGTGACAGGTGCAAGCCGTCCCTAGCGAAGCATCATGGCTTGTCGAGCATGTCATCCCAGACTGACAGGCATTGGATCCCCTTTGAATGACACCAATACTTAAGCCAATTGTTGAAATTGATCATCTTGTCTTCATATTGTGGCATCATTCTTGGTGAGGGTAAGATGCTACTCATGGTCAGGGTCATACCAGCCTGGGCTGCATGCTCAGAGAGCTCCTCTATGTCTCTTTTCATGTAGTTCAGGGAGGTACATCTCAGGTCATTCACACCAGCATGGACAATGACTGAGTCATATTTGTACTTGCCTTGGAGTGACCTGAGTGCTTGTGTTATGTGGCAGATCCTAGCTCCCGACAGGCAGCTCACCGTGACCTTCTCCTTGTTCAGCCTGGTGAGCAGGACGTCAGTGTGCCTGACGATAGAGTCGCCTATTACAAGTGTATCAGGTGTGTTGTTTAGCCTTAAGGGCTGTGACTGTTCGGCACACTGGCTTTGTGAGCTATGTGTTGCACGTGTTTTGTTTTGGAGTAGCGGTTGCTTGGGTGTCTGCTTTGGAGGTCTCTGCTGCTTAGGCAGATTTTTATTTAGAGCCTCCGAGTATGTTTTTGTGTGTTTATGTGTTTGGTTTGCTGTTGTGGTAGGTCTATGTGAGACTGGAATTGTAGTGAGTGTGGTTTCCTTCTCCTCCTGAGTGGTTATGCCAGTATTGAGTTGAGAGAGCTTAGCCTCCTGTTTGGCTATATGGTTGCATTTCTCACATGTGTTGGAATTTCTTGGGAGGAGGAGAGGGTTGTCTGTGCACATGAGGCAGTTGTAACATTGCCTCAAGATTCCCAGATTCACCAGCTGGACCGGAGAGGAGATTGACAACTGACCTTTGCACATGCTAGAATAGTATTGGGAATTCCTTTATAATTGAAAAAAAAGGGCCAATGGGGAACAAGGTACTCAAGGGGAGTTTGTGAGGGTGTAGTGCTTTTAATTTTTTAGTGCTGACTTAGTGAGCAAATGCCAGGTAACTTAAATGCAATGTGTTACAGGTAACTTAAATGCAAAAATGACAAACAGTAACTTTCTTTCAAGTGAAACAGGAAAATAAGTACAGTAAGCAATGCATATATCACTAGGGATCCACGAAGCGCTGAAAAGCCACGTTTTAGGTGGAATTAGCGTTTCAGGGAAATAAGCAAACAAGCATACAAACAAAGCTAGATTCAGCAGGCCTGGATCTAGTCTATGCTACAGCAAACAAGGTGTACCAATTTCAGTAAGAAACAGTTCAAATATGCAGGCACTATAAGCCTTTAACCAGAAATTCCCAGCTCAGAAGGGCAGAGTCCAGCCTCTCCTCCCACAAGAGTGCAGACCACGAACCTTCTTAATGTAAAATAACTGGCCTGAAGCCCAAGTGCTTAAACCAGAACTAATACACTTTTAGAATAACAGACACTGAGCCCTCAATCAGCAGTTCCCAACTTAGAAGGATGTAAGCTACCTGTCCTGCCACCACAGTGCAGGCCACAAACCTTCCTAATGTAAAACAACTGGTCTGAAGCCCAAGTGCTTAATCCAAAAGACTTAGAATGATAGCTACACTTTAATCAAGTTACTACCAAGCAGTAATAAATACAATTGAATACTTTAAAGAATGTCTGGATTAGTGCTCAAGTTATACAAACAAAGCGAGATTCAGCAGGCCTGGATCTAGTCTATGCTACAGCAAACAAGGTGTACCAATTTCAGTAAGAAGCAGTTCAAATATGCAGGCACTATAAGCCTTTAACCAGAAATTCCCAGCTCAGAAGGGCAGAGTCCAGCCTCTCCTCCCACAAGAGTGCAGACCACAAACCCTCTTAATGTAAAATAACTGGCCTGAAGCCCAAGTGCTTAAACCAGAATTAATACACTTTTAGAATAACAGACACTGAGCCCTCAATCAGCAGTTCCCAACTTAGAAGGATATAAGCTACCTGTTCTGCCACTACAGTGCAGACCACAAACCTTCTTAATGTAAAACAACTGGTCTGAAGCCCAAGTGCTTAAACTAAAAGGCTTAGAATGAGTTACACCAGCAGTAATAAATACAATTGGGTACTTTTAAGATGACGCAAAAGCAAAATAAAGTAGGAAGAAACACAAATACAGTAAAAGCAGATACATTTTTTTAAGTGGAAAGAGAGAAAGGAAAGAGGGAAAGGAGTAGCAGAAACTAAGCTGATTGGCCTTCTCAAATGTTCTCCTTGTACTGGGTAGAATGAGGTAATGACACTAGACTGGGAGGAGGGTCCCAGATCAAATTTACACTAGGGGCGGGCAACTGCAAAGCCACCAACTATAAAAACACTATACCAACAGGGAAGGAGGGTGGGAAACAAACTGCAGAAATGTTTCTCACAGCTGAAAAGCAGCAGTGAGCCTTTAAATGAAAGTTTTAAACAGCTAAAGGAGCCTCTAGAAAAAAGAGGTTAACTGCAACAAGTTATCAGAAACAAACAACCCAACAGATGCTTAATAAAAGTGGACAATTTCCAGTTAATACCTCACACACAGTGAAACTAACTAGAAAAATACACAGTACACAAAGTGCTAAAAATAACAAAGAAATAATGAACAAAATAAACAAAAAAACAGGATACTTAATATTATATATTATAGCTCAGAGTTTCCTCAGTATCCTTCCTTCGATCAAGCTCAGTGTGAAATGGCAGAACACTCACAACTGAACTTCTTAGGTAACAGAAAGTTGAAACCTGAGACAGCTTTTAAGAAAGAAATCTCAAAAGAACCAATGAGGTGCTTAGTCTAAGCTGTAGTCCAGGTGACCTCAGTCCGCCAATGACCTCAAACAATTCTCTCTCACTGAAATGCCTGATGGCTTTGGCTAAACCAAGATGTCCATGAATATGTGCTCAGACACACAGCCTCCACAAACACTAGGGCCAAATACAAGCCTGAATATGAAAATGCTACAAATATCCCCACTACTTAGAACAAACTGCAGAAATGTTTCTCACCGCTGAAAAGCAGCAATGAGCCCTTAAATGAAAGTTTTAAACAGCTAAAGAAGCCTCTAGAAAAAAGAGTTTAACTGCAACAACTTATCAGAAACAAACAACCCAACAGATGCTTAATAAAAGTGGACAATTTCCAGTTAATACCTCACACACAGTGGAACTAGCTAGAAAAATACACAGTACACAAAGTGCTATAAATAACAAAGAAATAAAGGACAAAATAAACCAAAAACAGGATACTTAATGTTATATATCTTGAACAATCGTTTCAGTGATTAGCAAGTGTTTTTTTTATATCTTGCCTAAATAATTCTTCCTCCTTTTGCTTCTCATCCTCCCTCTAATGTTATGCTATAGCTTCAGGTTCCTTATATATTTGTAGTATTTTCTTTTTTTAGTATTACTCTATAACACAAGGTATTTTCTTGATTACCATTACCGGTAATATTTCTTTTTTTCTTCCTTTCCTTCTCATATTCCTTTTAGTGCTTTATATAGTAGCACTGTCCATTTTACCTCTCCTGTAGTGGCTGGCAAACCAACAGGGTTCAAGAAATGCATTTGTTTTCGGCATCTGATGCCCACAAGGAGTGCATTTATTGTCTCTGAGCAATCCACCTGGAACCAGCTGCAATATTTGTGCTACCTTTAATTCCAGAGCATTGGATGACCAACGCAGCAAGCTTATTTTCAAAGGACTTCTTCCTCCTGCTCCAGCATCTTCTCTTGGGGCTCAAACCCCTGTCAAAGCTATAAAATCTGCTCCTTTGAAGCATAGAAGACACTCTCTGCTGAAGTCCCCTAAGACTTTGCCAGAACCAACTAAAATTCAAAAATCCTCAGATCTCATGGCTCAGACTTTGGATCTGAAACTGTCGGATCATAAAGCTTCGGATCCTATTATAATATCAGTCAGTCCTGTGGCTCAGACCTTCGGATCCAATACCAGGCACCTCATAGATGCAAAGAATTCACTCATCAGAGTTCATCCTGGATCTGATTTCTCCTATTCTGCACTCTCCTTTCATGCCGACTCACAAGAAATAGTTCAGGACATAATCGACAACATCCCCCAGATCCTCCAGATGTTTATCAGAAGCAGACGTGGATGGGATAATGCAAAATTTCTTAGAGCTCAGATCCAGATGGGAGTCTTACCAGCTCTGTCCCCTAATGGATCTGTGAGTCTTCCAACCACTTCTCATATGATTCTGTCTCCTTCTTACACCCGTCCCACAGTTTTGGAGCCGCAGGATCCGACAACCCTGAGAGGTCCAGAGTAGGATCTGAAGAAAATCACTTTGAATCCTACTGCGTCCCTGACTACTTCCACTCCTGTGCCTTTGGATCAGAATGTCCCAAAGCCAAAGTATCGGTGTTGGATCCTTGGGACCAGGATCGATTCCGATGTTATTGGATCCATCCTTGCCCCTCAGAGCCCCTGTGCTGGAGAGCTCAGGTCCAGTCCAGTTCCATCCTCGAAGTACGGATCCAGTAGGAGTCATGATCTACCTGTACTGGAAGTCTCGGCTCCGGTGTGGCTGATCACGGCATCTCCTGGTCCATCTGTCTTTGAGGTCATAGAAGGGCCTTTGTAGGTCTCTCATGCCTCGGATCCACTCCTTATCCCCTCCTTGGTTCCAAACTCTGAGTCAATCGGGCCTATTCCACAAGGACAGCCATTTACAACTAGCTTCCAATCAGTTCCCATAGAGGAACTCTCTCTTTTTCTTCAGATACTTCCCCTGAACCTCCCCTAGAGAAGATCTGTCAGAAGAGTACTTACGTGCTAGAGGGGGTACATAGATTCCCAGTGGAAATGTCTAATGGAAGAAAATAATTTTGATGAAGGAGAAGGGTCCCCCAGATCATCACCACATGATATCTGCTTTGGAGACATATTAGAGATCTTCAGTCAGAAATGTAGTTGGTCTTTCGAAAATCCTTCTCCAGAGGAATCAGTATTTTGAGAATCTTATGGTGCTGGCCCATCTATGTCTTGGTTAACCCCCCCAGCAGAGGAACTCATTGATTAATTTCCCACTGGGCATGGAAGGAGATGGATTCTGGTGAACCCATTCCAAAATGACCTGACAAATTCTTAGCTCCTCCTAAGGATATACCCCAAAGAAGTCCCAATAGATGCTGTGGTGGTGGTGGCAGCCACTAAAAAAGAGCTAACAGAACAGAGCTCTTCTGTTCATTTGCCAAACAGAGAGTCTAGGGTGCTGGACAGATTTAGAAACCGAGTCTTTGTCTTGGCCACCTTTGCCTTGAGGGGTGTCCTAATTATCTGGTACGTTTCATAAGACTACAGAGTGATTTGACTAAGGAACTATCAAATTCTGTCTCAGAGTCCATGTCTGTAGAGGATTTCAGTTGTCAAATTCCAGTGCTTCCATGAGGTTCATCTCTCATGCAGCTGAAGGCATCTTACCGGCTGCCGGTTCAGGCATGCCATAAGGAGACATGCTTGGATGCAACTGTGCAACTTTGTGGAGCCTTTTAAGACATATTTCATCAGTGCTGCCTTTGATGGCACATTCTTATTTGGTCCACTGGTTAAAGAAATACTTAACTACAGTGAATAAGAAGGGAAGATTCTGTCTCTCATGGGAATCGAGTTTTCTACCCCTCAACAAACTTTGTCTAGGAATCAAAGAGGTGGTAATAAAATGTGGTCTTACAAATCTCAGAAATCTTTTCATGATTTGCATGGGGACAACTCCTCCAGAGGCAGAGGAGGCAGTTCCAATAGTAGACATTGCCCTAGAGACAGAAGAGACCCGCAAAATTAGGGATCTGAAGTAGTTTACTTCATTTGGTCTTCAACCTTTGGGCTTTGGATCCAGCATGGATCTGACATGGCCGTTTAGCTAGCATCATTGATCCGAGCTGTCAGCTCCTCCCTCCTACCCATAATGCCCCTCTGTCTCCTTCCTCCCTTCAGATCTCGTTTGCCACTGATACAGCCTGTAATGTGGTCCGAGCTCTTGGCAGCGTGGTGTGTGTTTTTGAGCCTTTCATGTAATTGAGTTAAAGGTTTTGCTCTTTCTAATCTTCCTTGCTAATCTCCTCCCCGCGATTAGCATCAGTAACAAAAAAAATCCCTTTTCTGCCTTTCTTTCCCTAGCTACATGTGTGTTTGTGTGTATCTTGGGCCTTATCTAGGGGATGATGTCCAAAGCCCCTAAATCTGGCTTCAAACGCTGTTCTGAGTGTGACCACAAGCTCTCCCCTGCTGATGGGCACACTCGGTGTGTCGTGTGCTTGGGTGTCTCCCACCTTGATACCTCCTGTCCTAGCTGCACTGGGTTTAATCCCAGAGCACTTCAGAACAGGAGGAGCAAATTGAGAGTTAAGAGCCTTTTGCCCACATCGGGAAAGGCTGTTCCCACCCCCACCACTGGATCTGGGAAAGGGGAGTAGACAAAAAAGGATAGGCTCCGCAAGCGGTCTCCCGATCGCTCTGTCCCGGCTGATCCGCCCTCCAAGATTGTAACTTCAAGGCCCAATACCCCTCAGCTCCGCTCCCCAAGATTTTCTCCGCAGATGGAGGGGGTCAGAATGCGGTCTCCTGTTTCCCCTTGCCGCCATTCTGGACCTGTTTCCATGGCCTCTTCTTCCCGCTCCACAAATAATGGGGAAATTCATCCGCACTTAAATTCATATGAGGGTCTTGCCTGCACCCTCTCCCTCAGGATGGGTGTCTTGCAAACTTTTTTCTCTCTCTGATCTGACCTGTGTTATTGGAGCCCTTGGATCCGAGAACGTGCGGGGTCGAGGGGTCGGAGCCAAAGGTACCTAGTACCTCAACGCCGGCCATTGCTTTGAGTTTGTCAGATCTGACCGGGTCAGATCCAAGCTCTCGGGGCCGTAGTCTTGGGGTCGGATCCAAGGGGGTGCTTTCAGCTCTGAGTGGGTGTGACCGCAGTGCATCCCTTGGTATCTTGGCTCTTAGAATCTCAGCTCTGACTCCCCTGAACGGCCCCATTGAGGTCCACTTTGGAGGTCTGTTCTCCATCTGCTTTTGATGTGGTGGAGAGGGTTCTCTCTGAGCCGTCGAGACCCTTGACCATTTCATCCTCGGACTCCACCCTGACCCTCTCTGGATTTGGTATGATTCTGACCATTTTGTCCTCTCAGGGTCAAGTCCACACCTGTAATGCCTCAAACTGCTCTAGTCAGGGAGCACCTGGATGTTTGCGAGTCCTCCCCAAAGAGCCATGCTGAGGAGGTCCTTCACAAATGGACGTGCAAGAGGAGACACCTGGCCTCCCCTTTGGAGTCCGTGACCTCAGACACTGATTTGGAGGAAGGGGAAGGTTCCCCCCAATCCTCCCCCCGAGGATGTCTCTTTTGGAGACATCATGGAAATCCTGTGCCAGAAAGGGGGGAGGTCCGACCCCAGACAAAACAGTGTTTCTTGAGGTGTTCGGCATGGGCCCATCTACTTCCTGGGTGTCCCCTCCCATGTATCCCTTGGTGGATCTAACATCATCTCAGGTGTGGAAGGAGCCGGATACGGTGGAGCCTATCCTGAAACATCCTGACAAGGTCCTCAGTCCCCCAGCAGAGAGGATGCACTGGTTCAAAGGATCCCCATTGGATGCTATGGTCGTGGCAGTGACAACAAACAAAGAGCTAGCTCAGGACAGCTCTACAGTCCACTCTCCTGACCACGAGTCACGGACTGTAGACATACCTCTCAACCTGGAAACATCAGAAATCTGGACAAGGGCCATGAAAAATAGGTACAAATCTGTACGCTGATTAACATCTCATTTGCATACATAATTATGTAACCCCACCCACTCCAATGGAATTGTGGGATACCAACTTTCAAACACAAACTGAAGAACAGACAACCAAAATATGACACCAGACCAGAGTCCCCCTGCCTGCAGCCATTCCAATGTCTCATTATCTGGCTATTTCACCCCATTTATCATAAACACTAATGTGTGCAACTGCATACTACTTTACTTCTATAGTAAAGATTTGGATTTTATTTTTACATTTTGAGGCACATCATCAATGCACAAACACTAACAGACATCTGATAAATAAAGCGATACTGTTTCACAATGAAAATAGACTTGGTATTAAAACTTCTCTGCTCTTGAAAATCGCATTCATTGAAACAGTATTGAAACCACTTGGAATTAAAACTTCTCTGCTCTTGAAAATCACATTCATTGAAACAGTATTGAAACCTGCACCACATCCAAAGAAAATACATCTGGCCAATAAGGGATAAAGATTACCTTTGGGCCATTTTCAAATCATTGGCCCCTTGCACACATATGTGTTCTTTCATTTGATACACCTTCCTGACTTTATTAAGTTATATTCCTTGTATAATACAGCACACTTGTTAGAGCACATTTTAAATGTATTGTTTGAGAGAACATTTTTCCAGTAGGCCGTACTGTAGGCAATCTAAACAAAATGCATGAACCAATAATGACAAAACTGCCCAATTCAGAACATTTCCATCATAAAAAGTCTACTTCCACACACACACTATAAATAGAATGACAGTAGAGAAAGCCATAGGCATCTTGCACAGCTTCTCACACTTTCAATTTCAAGGTTTTTTTTCAGGGGGGGGTCAAAAGTTCAAAAACCAGGACACATTTTAAAAACCAGGGACACATTTTAAACATTGCTTGTATAATTCTGGAAAGTTGCTAGAATAAAACGTGTTTACCCCTATGCTTGTTACTGGCAAGTCTTGACTTGAACCCAGAACACTATACACACACACTACAGTTAGTGCAACATACCACTATGCTAAATCATCAATTTAAACAACAGGAAGACTGAAACTTAATGGCTATCATTTATTGAATTCAGTTCTCACTTCTCACCATAGCTCTCACACACACACACTTTGTTCAAATGAATGGCAGCTCCTAATACAGCAGCTTAAGTATAATGGCAGCAGTCCTCACATTTAAAATAAACAGCAGAAAACTAATGGCAGCTGGTTCCTGTTCACACTACACACACACACACACACACACACACACACACACACACACACACACACACACATACTTTGTTCAAATGAATGTCAGCTCAGCTCCCTACAGCAAGTTAAGAATAATGGCAGCAGTCCTCGGCCCTCGCATTTAAAATAAACAAAACGAATGGCAGCAGCTGGTTCCTGTTCACACTTCACACACACACAAACAAACACACACACACTTTGTTCAAATGAATGTCAGCTCAGCTCCCTACAGCAAGTTAAAAATAATGGCAGCAGTCCTTGGCCCTCGCATTTAAAATAAACAGAAAACGAATGGCAGCTGGTTCCTGTCCCTCCTTACCTGATACCACCAGTCCTGAATGGCAGAGCTTTCTTGGGCAGGCAACGCATATTTTCTCAGATAGTCCCAGGCTCCCAGAATGAACGGCAGGCTGCAGCTTTCTTTCTCGGCCTCGGGCAATACAAGTGATAAAGTCCCAGTCCAAACGAATAGCAGGCAGGCGGCAGCTAAGTGTTTCTGTTTTAACTTTTAACAGGATTGGCGATTTGGCAGCAAGCTTTTCAAATGCAGCAACTGCTTGCAGCCAGCCGGAAATGATGACGCGAGCTCAAGGAGCTCAATTCCGACTGGCTGGTAGTGCTGACGTCATCGTGCACGTGATGACGTCAGCTCCGACAGCGCGAAAATTAAAAAAAATAAAAAAATAAGGCAAAGAAATCGGAAATGAAGGGGCGCCAATCGGGAATCGTGGCACCCCTTCATTTGGACCCCAAAACTCGGTAAAAACCGAGTAATTCGGGATGGTTGGGAGGTCTGAGTGTAGACCATTTTGGGAAGCGGGAGTACGCTTCAGCGACCTTTGCCATCCGGGAGCTGAGCTATATGGCACACCTGACTCGACTAGTCAAGGACTGAATTGACCCCAGAGACCATGTCGGCAGAGGACAAAAAGATGTTCTCCATGCACATGGCCACTCTAAAAGCCATTTCTAATATGTCAATGCACCTCCTCTCCCATACCATGGAGGGAGCTGCTAGGGCTGCCGGTTCAGGAATCACCATCAGGCGCCACTCCCGGCTCCGGCTGTACCAGTTCCCTGACCCCTTTAAGGAGTCATTTACCAACACCCCTTTTGATAGTTCTTCTCTTTTTTGGGAAGTCAGTGAGAGAAACACTTGTCCAGTGTGAGAAGGATGGGAAGACTCTGTGTGCCACCGAGATCTGCTTCTCCTCCCCTCAAAGATCCTTTTCCAGGAATCAGCGAGGAACGAAAAAGATGTGGTTCTGAAAGTCTCAGGCATTTTCCCAGGACATTCAGTACAATTTGTCCCCCAGAGGCAGAGGGGGTTAGGATAGATGCCGGCCCAGAGGCAGAGTGGGTCCGAGAAATACTGGGTCATGAGAATCTTTCTCAGACAGGCCAAGACAGCAGCCCTGAAGGGTTCCCCGACTGCTCATCTCTGGAGGCAGTCGGGGGTCATATTTCGCTGCACCCAGTGGCATGGGGGTCCATTATAAATGATCGCAGGGTACTGCAGATCATATCCAGAGGCTATTCTATTCCTTTTAACACTGCGGTGGTGATGCTGTGGTAGCGTTGTCGCCTCACAGTAAGATGTTCTGTTCGATTCTCAGCTAGAGCATCTTCTGTGTGGAGACATGAGTGAATGGGCGTACCTTCATTGAAGGTTGTGTGTCAGGGCTGGCAACTCGGCATGTAAAAATCTACTGCCAATCATTAGTGGACCGGAGTTCTGCTGTGGCGACCCCTAACCGGGAAAAGCCGAAAGACACCACAACAACAACAACAACATTCTATTCCTTTCAGCCAACTGCCTCTTCTTCCCAGGCATCTCCCAGATGTCCCACCTGCTCAACAGGAGGCAAGAGCCTTAGAAGTAGACAAGCTCCTAAGCAAATGAGTCATCCAAAGGGTCCCCCCAGACCAGTCCGGATTGGGGTTTTATTCCAGGTTCTTTTTAGTGCCAAAGAAGACGGGGGACCTAAGACCCATCTTGGATCTTTCCACCCTAAACCTGGCAGTAACCAAGAAAAAATTTCGGATGGTCACCCTTCTCCCTGTCCTGCCCTATTTGCAGATGAATGACTGGATGTGCTCGATCGACCTCCAAGAAGCTTACTACCATATCAAGATGGACAGACGCTCCCAGAGGTTTCTCCGCTTCTGGCTAGGAGCCAATCACTTTCAATTCAGAGCCTTTCCCTTTGGTTTCACCACTGCCCCCCCTGGATGTTCTCCAAAGTGATGGCAGTAGTTGTGGCTCACCTTAGGCTTCAGGGTATTCAGGTCTTTCTGTACCTGGATGATTGGCTCTTTGTTGCCAAGCCAGGGACTCATTTCTTCTCTCAACAAAAATCTAGGCATTTCCATCAATCTCTCCAAATCAGCACTGACTCTAGTTCAGAGCCTGGACTTCATCGTAGCTTTGTTAGATACGATTCAAATGCAGGTCTTTCTTACCCCAGAGGATGTACACATTCTGAAGGTGCATGTCTTGCAGGTTCTTTGTACAGAGATTCCAATGGCAAAATCAGTTCTCAGGGCCTTGGGTTCCATGGCAGCTACAATTCAGCTATTGCCCTTAGCATGCCTTCACATGCACATTCTACAGTGGACTCTTGCCACCCAATGGTCCCTTCTGCACCAACCCTTATCTTATCCTGTTCGAATATCCCGGGTGTGCAGGGACTCTCTTCTGTGCTGGATTCAGTCTCCGGACATATCGAAGGGTCGTCCCTTTCTTCCACCCTTGCCCAAAGCCACAGTGACCACAGATGCCTCCCTGCTCAGGTGGGGGGGGGGCATTGCTCGTGGCAGATGGTCCAAGGCATGTGGTCCCTTCCAGATACCACTCTGCATGTCAGCGTGCTAGAGATGAGGGTGGTGCTTCTAGCGTTGCAAGCTCTTTATGCCCATCTGCCTCTAGGGGCAATTGCTATCCAGACAGACAATATGTCACTAGTCTGATACATCAACAAACAGGGGGGAACCAGATCTTACCCCCTTTGTTGCAAAGCCATGAGAGTGTGGGAATGGGCAATCTCCACTGGTCATTTTCTGGCAGCAACGTACCTTCCAGGTCAGTCCAACATTGTAGCAGATAGGGTCAACAGGTCCATTCTGATGCCTTACGAGTGGTCTCTGAACCCTTCAGTGGCGGAGCAGATCTTCCTCAGGTGGGGTTGTCCTTGCTGCGATCTCTTCACATCTCCTTCCAATGCGAAGTGCGGCTTGTTCTTCACCCTGTTTGCCCCTCAGGGGGAAGCCCCCAGAGACGCTCTTGTTCATGCTTGGCCACCCGGTCTACTCTTTTCCTATCCTCCACTGCCCTTGATCTCCACGTTTCTGCAGAAAGCTCCCAGCCTGGGGAGCACAGTCATCCTCATTGTCCCATTCTGGCCTCACCAACTCTGGTTCCTGTCCCTACGGTCAACACAGTAGTTCCACCATGTACTCTGGATCCAGTTCCGGATCTTATTTCTCATCCCTCGGGGATACCATATCCAGATTTAGTCAGTCTGAAGCTCACGGCTTGGCTGCTCCATTTCCCATGATTGTCAGGACTCCCGGTTTATCTTCCTCGGTTAAGGAGATTCTGGTTGTGGCTCACAGTTTGTCCACCAGAAGAGTCTACCATAGCAAATGGAAGTGTTTCTCGGTCTGGGCTTCGCAGCATGCTTTAGACCCTTTTACGGCTCCGGTCTCAGCAGTTTTAGATTTCTTAGCGGGTCTTTTTCAACAGGGCACCAGTTCATCCACTATTAAAGTACAGCTGGCCACTATCTCTACTTTTCACATAGGGGACTATATAACTCCTTGGCGTCTTCGAAGTTCTGCAAGGCTTTCCTAAAGGGTACCTTTCTACTACATCCTCTGGTGTAAGATCCTGTGTCTCAGTGTGACCTTACCTTGGTTCTCCCCCTATTGAACTTGCAGCTACATTTGAGTTACAATATCTGTCCTGGAAGACTGCTTTCTTGGTAGCCATCACTTCTGCTAGGAGGGTGTCAGAACTCCAAGCTCTTTCTATCAAAGTGCCTTACATGATCTTCCACAAGGACAGAGTCTCTCTACGCACCAATCCTTCTTTTTTGCCGAAGGTGGCCTCTAAAGCAAACATAAACCAAAATATCAACCTGCCAGTATTTTTTCCAAATTTCCAAAACAAGGGAGAATATAAATTGTATTTGTTAGATGTACATAGACAACTATGTTTCTACCTTCACATGACTAAATCCTTTAGAAAATCTGACCAATTGTTTGTTTCTTATGCTAAACCTTTCTTGGGCAAACCAGTCTCCAAAGTTACAATTGCCAGATGGATAAACAAATGCATTACCAGGGGCTGTCTAGCTAAGGGGCTCTCTCTGCCATGTCAGGTAAAAGCACACTCTACCAGGTCTATGGCTACCTCGGCGGCATTCTGGTCCAGGGTCTCTCTGGATAACATTTGTTCTGCCACTACATGGTCCTCATCTCGTACCTTCATTTCCCACTGTAAGGTGGACATCATTTCCGGAGGTAGGGCTTCGTTTGGCTCCACCGTACTCCAGAATATCCTTCCATGAGGGCCTCCCAGGTGTGAGTAGCTGGGGACTCTGTCCCAAAGGTTGAAGACCAAATGAAGTGAACTACTTCAGATAAAGAAGTTATGTACTCACCATAAAGTTCCATATGAGTAGTTGTACTTCATTTGTCTTCAGCTGTGCCCCCTCCTTCCCCCTGCCTTATCACTATTTTTCTGACCATGTGTAAGAAAGTGCTCATCACAAAAGGCTCCTTTTGTTCCTTGGCTCAGGAAATTTTTGGACAGTCAGCAGTGGTAAGGCCTTGTTGGGTCGGGTGTGTGTTTATTATCAGTAGCAAACTCAATCTGAAGGGAGGAAGGAGATAGGGGGTATTATGGGTAGGGGGAGAAGCTGAGAGCTCGGATCAATGATGCTAGCTAAGTGGCCATATCGGATCCATGCCGGATCCGAAGCCCAAACACTGAAGACAAATGAAGTACAACTACTCAGATGGAACATTATGGTGAGTACCTAACTTCTTTTTTCCACAATTCCTTTCCAGACAGGCCCTCCTAGCCCTTCTGAATTCTGCCTGACTGTCCACCTCTGGGGGCAGCTGAGGGATGATTGTCCTTGCGCACAGGTACCTGTACAAATATAACAGAAGATTCCTGGGTGCTAAGAGTAATATCTAGAGGTATTCCATGCCATTTTTCCAACTCAATATCTGCAAAAGAAGGAAGCTCCCTGATGTTCCACCCAGTCAGAGGAAGGATAGCAGCACAAGAGATTCAAAAGCTACTAGACAAAGGAGTCATGCAAGAAGTCCTCCCACACCAAATAGGATTTGGAACTTGCACTTCTTTTTAGTGCCCAAAAAGACAGGGGACCTCAGACCAATTTTGGATTTGAGCAAATTGAATCAGTATGCGAAAAAGTCAAAATTCAGAATGATCACGGTACACTCCATTTTGTCATTTCTTTGCAAGGATGATTGGATGTTGTCCTTCTATTCCTATGTTGCAGTATCCTTGGTGTGGGATTTCCTGCCTTCAGGAGACTCGTACGTCGGGTCCTATACAAAAGCTTCAGCTTGGCTGTTATAGCTGCGTGGGACGTCACATTTAGGGCCATAAACCAGGAACCCTATGTGTGACGTCTGCACGCACAATCCTCAGAACTTTTCAGCCTCAGATGACTTTGCATCATACAATCACTCTCCAGACGTCGGATCGACTATAGATAAGTAACCCATTGGGTTTTTGCATTTCTGATATTTTACCGATCTTTCACATTGCTTAGGCTTGGTTGTTGTAGCTTTCAGCTGATGTCAGGCAAAAAGGGAAAGTGCCAAATTCCCTATAAGGACGCCCATGACAAATGCGTTTTCTGCTTAGGCTGGGAACACGACCATAATGCCTGCCCTATTTGTCAATCTTTTGTTCCTAAGACCGTACGTAGCCGCCTTGCAGCTTTAAATCTTTACTTAGAAGATCAGCGCCTCTAATGGTTGGCTCTCAGGATGGATCCCGCTTTGGAAGCCGCCCAAGAACCTCCATGTAAGAAAACCAAGATGCCTAGGCCTTCATCGCCTGCCCGCTTCACACCCAGATGCCCTGCCAACTGCTGATGTAGGAGTTGAGGAGCGCTCAGCAGATCCGTCGGCTCCATCGAGCTCCCTCGTGGAGACCATTGCACAGCAGATGACCGGCATGTCCACGGAGATTTCTCAGACACCGACGCCTGTTGATGTCAAGGGGTAACCAGATTTGGTGGTTCTTTCGACCGGGATCCAGACTTTGGATACAGCCGCTGCCAAACCCGGCTCTAGACCGAGTCCTAAGGCCACTCTGACCAAAAAGAAGCAGAAAACAAAGCACATTACTCCGGCTTCTGAAGCACCTTTGGACTGGGAGGCCTTCACCTCTTCACTTATGCAGGCTTTTATGGCCCTTAAGCCTTCTGCCTCACCCACAACTACTTTGCCTTTGCTAAGCCCTAGGCCCCCCTCTGCTTCTTCCATCCCCATGGCTCCCCTCCTTGGGGAAGTAGAACATGAATCTTCCTACTCTTCCTCGGATGAATCCATCTCTTATGCATCCCAGATTGCTTCTCCCAAGGAATATTATTCTCCTGATGAGGATTCTGTGGAAGGGGATTCTCCACCTTAAGACATTACATTTGGTGAAACCATCATTAAAATGAAAGATTATTTCAAATGGGATACTTCCCAAATAACAGAAACCCAAAAAAGATACTTTGAACTGTTGCAAGTGGAGTCCCCCTCCCCTACAGCTGTCCCCCCTGTTCTTCCAGCATACTTGGATGCCTTTACTGCAGCTTCTAGAACACCTGACTCACAGCCTCCTGCACCTAAGCGCCCAGACTGCTTCTACAAGGTGCCAGAGGAACAAAAATTCCTCATAAAGCCACCCTTAGCTGACCCAGCAGTGATTGCCACTGCCCCTGATAAACAGTCTCGGTTGTTACCTTCTGCCTTCCTATTGCCCACGGATAAAGATAGCAAATCCATGGATAGGATAGGCAAGAAGGTGTACACTTCCTCCACTTTGGCCTTCTAAGCCATTAACTATCAAACACACATGACCAAGTATGCCTTGGACTTAGTATCCCAAGCCACTTCTATGCTGGCTTCAATCCCTGACAGTCCAATTAAGACGGATATATCCTCCAAATTGTCCTTAGCCCTGCAAGTGGCTAGAAACTCCTTAAGATGCAGCTACAATGCTGCAGAAGCTTCTGCTCGCTCTGCAGCATTAGCATCTGTCCTTAGGAGATGTTCCTGACTTAGACTACAGAATCTGCCAGAGGACTTCAAGTCCAAAATTTTGGATGCCCCCCTGGATTACAACTTCCTCTTTGGAAAGCAATCTGCAGACCTATTTAAGAATCTGCAAGAAAAAAGCAAAGAATTACAGGATATAAAACATCTCCTGGTATCCCCTGTACCCAAATTTTATAGGAACTACCCAGCTAAGACTACCTTTGTTAGGTGTAACCCACATTCTGCTGCCTCCTCCTCCAGACCCAGAAGAGGAACTAGAAGACATTCCTCATCCAGGCCTACTGGCCCACCTCCTCAACCTAGACAACCCTTTCAGGACAGGGGAGGTCCTAATAATGCGTGACTGCCTTACCCATCAGCTCGCCTTACCCACTGTCTCCCCTTCTGGCAAAGAATCACTACAGACCAATGGGTATTAACCATTATTCAAAAAGGGTACTTTCTATCCTAAAAACAAATTCCCCCCCTGGAAGGGCATTCCATTTCCCCCAAAAAATCAATGCCATCTTCTTCCACAAATTCTGTCAGACCTGCAACAACAAGGCACAATAGAGCCAGTTCCCACAGGACAAGAAGGAAAGGGATTCTACTCCCGTCTGTTCCTGGTCCCTTGAAAGGATGGTCTGGAAACCCATTTTGTATCTCTCCTTCCTAAACCTTTACCTGCAGGTACCCACCTTCAAAATGCTATCACTTCCCACTCTCTTACCCTCAAATGCTTTCATGGTCACCTTGGAACTAAAAGATGCTTACCTGCACATTCCCATCAGGGCCTCACACAGACTTTTCCTGCGTTTCTCTGGCCCATCCTCACACTTCTAATTTACAGCCTTGCCCTTTGGTTTATCCACTGCCCCAAGAGTGTTTACAAAGTGCCTAGCTCCAGCCATTGCCTTCTGCAGGATCCAAGGAATCCAGATTTACCCATATCTGGACAACATCCTTATCCTAGCATAGTCCAAAGATTCCCTCTTAAGGCATCTACACTTCACTATGTCCCTTCTACAAAGTCTAGGGTTCACCCCAAACCTCAAGAAGTCCTCCCTGAACCCAGACAAGGACAAGATATTCTTAGGTTGCAGAATCAATACAGAATGAATGAAAGCCTTTCTCCCACAGGACAAGGTTCTATCTCTAACTTCCCACTTCCGGGAAGTCTTGTTCTCCCAGACAGTCACAGCAAGGTAATTCCTTTGACTCGTGAGATTGATGGCAGCAACCATTCCCATGCTACCATTGCCCGGAATGCATATGTGAAAACTGCAGTGGTACCTCAAAAATATCTGGTCACACCACCAGAATCACTTGGAACAAGTTATTCCCCTTCTTCCCTGTTTAAAGAAGAAAATCATTTGGTGGATCCAACAAGTACAACTAAACCTGGGGCTTCCACTGCAGCCCCCTCAAGCCACAGAAATATTGCATACAGATGCCTCAGACTCAGCCTGGGAGCCATCTTGCACTCTTACAGAGTCCAAGCCCAGTGGCAATCTCCCATGATGACCAAACACATCAATGTAAAGGAGATGAGAGCAGTTCTTTTAGCTCTACAGACCTTCTTACCACTACTGCTACCCGGTCCTCTTCTGATAGTAACGGACAATACCACTGTTATATGGTACATCAGCAAACAGGGAGGTACCAAGGCATATCAGTTGTGCAGGCTAGCCCTACTAATTTGGGACCTAGCATACCAGCACAACCTATCCCTACAAGCCAGTTACATTCCTTCGCAGGACAACAAGCAAGCAGACCTCCTAAGCAGAACATCCTCTCCACAACACGAATGGATGCTGAACAGAACGGTCTTTCTAGACATAGTCCTCTGGTGGGGTACTCCACAGATAGACCTGTTTGCCTCCCCCCAGAACAGGCAGCTGCAGACCTTCTGCACAAAGACTTATTCCCCCCAAGCCTGGAGAGTAGACGCCTTCAGTTTCACCTGGGAGGGGAAGTTCCTGCATGCCTCCCCCCACCTCCCTCTGATTCAAAAAGTCCTTCTGAAAATCAGGAAGGACAAACCAAAAATCTTGCTATGACTCTCTACTGGCCAAGGCAGCACTGGTTCCCCCTTCTATACAATTTAGCCAGGGGCAATCACTGCACGTTACCCCACAAGGTGGACCTTCTGACACAAGACAAAGGAACTCTCCTACACCCACACTTGCAAATGCTGTCCCTGACTCTGTGGGTGATAAACTACTAACCCCATTCAGACACCACTGGTTAGAGGACATGCTATCAGTCCTGAGGGAGGCCAGTAAACCCACTACTAGACAATCATACCTTGCCAAATGGGAAAGATTTACTCAGTGGTGACTAAAACAGGAAAGGGACCCTTACGAGGTTGACACCCCCCTAGTCCTCTCATATATGTGTCAACTTATAAAGGGTGGACTTTCCTATTCATCAGTGAAACTGCACATCTCCACATTATCAGCCTGCTTACCTCTAAATCCCCCCCCCTTGTTAGCCAGGCTACATGTGAAACTCTTCCTTAAAGGTGTCTTACACATTAGACCACCTAAGAAGCCTATTCCTCCTCCATGGGACCTGAACTTCATCCTGGAAAAACTCACCCAGCTCCCCTTCGAACTGGCTAATACAGCCTCTCTACAGTTTTGTACTTGGAAAACAGTACTGTTAGTGGCTATTACCTCTGCCAGAAGGGGTTCCAAGCTACAAGCCTTAAAGGCATGCTCACCTTACACCATTTTTCATAGGGACAGGGCCACAGTGAGAACTAACCCTTCCTTCATGCCCAAGGTAGTCAATGACTTATCTCTAAATCAATCCATTCACCTACCCAATTTTCCCCCTCTCCCACTAACCAAGGAGAGAGGATACTCCACTCCCTAGATGTCCACAAGCAAACTGAGATTTTACCTGGAAAGACTAAAGACTAGGAAATCCAAACTACTCTTTGTATCTTTCCACCCCAGGGCATTGGGCAGGGCAGTCACCAAACAAACCATTGCATCCTGGATTAGAAAGGCAATCGGTTTCTGCTACTTACACCACGGATACTCCCCTCCAGTTGGGGTTAAGGCACACTCCACAAGAGCAGTGGCCACTTCCAAGGCCTTCCAAAAAGGCATGGACACAGCCTCCATTATGGAAGCAGCTACATGGTCCACTACATTTTCATCAAACATTACAAATTGGACCAAATCTCCAAAGCATGCGCAGGATTTGCCAGGGCATGCCTACAAGGCTTTGTGGAATAATCTTCTGCATCCACCACACTTTCATCAAACTAAGCTGTGGTACTCTCCCACACCAATAATACTGCAACATAGGACTAGAAGGACATAGAATAGTTGTGTAAAATCTTACCATAACCATAGATGTCCTTCTCTTCCATGTTGCAGTATTCCTTCCCACCCACCATATCCCCTCACTGACTCTACCAGTCTAACTGCACCCTGATGCCTCTCTCCATTACTGAAGAGACCCAGGGCCTTATACATGTCACCTTTGGCAGCCTATCCTTTTGGGCTGTCTACTTTGCCTGCTTAGCTTCAAGATCTGAGGATTGTGCGTGCAGACGTCACACATAGGGTCCCTGGTTTATGGCCCTATGTGTGACGTCCCACGCAGCTGCAACAGCCAATCTGAAGCTTTTGTATATGAGCTGACGTATGAGTCACCTGAAGGCAGGAAATCCCACACCAAGAATACTGCAACATGGAAGAGAAGGACATCTATGGTTATGGTAAGATTTTACACAACTATTCTTTCTCTGTAGATCTTCGGGATGCGTACTATCACATCAAAGTAGGCAGATGCTCCTGGGGACATTTACGTTTTCGGCTGGGAGCCAGTCACTACCAATTCAGAGCCATGTCCTTGGGACTCACTACAGCCCCCAGGGTGTTTACCAAATGTATGGCAGTGGTGGCAGCTCACTTAAGACTTAAGGGATTCCAAGTATTTCCATATCTAGATGACTGGCTTCTCACTGCCCCCTCCATGCGTCTTCAACAATTCAGGGACTATTTGTTCCAGATTTGCCACTCACTGGAAATAAAAATACATTGCACCAAATCAAAGCCGATGCCTGGAATTTATTGGTGCACATCTGAACACAAATTGCATCCCACTCATATCTCAGGTTCATCAGATCCTTTCCCACCTGTCTCATACAGACAGATTCATTCTTCAAGCACTGGGGTCTATGGCAGCAGTAATAGTTCTCCTTCCTTTAGCATGCTTCTATATGCATGTGCTTCAACAGACTCTAGCTGTTGAATGGTCTATTCTTAAATAACCCTATCTTTTCAGTGAAGCTTACTCCAATTTGCAAATGTCACATCCAGTGGTGGATCCAATTGGGCGACATTTATCTAGGCTTACCTTGTGTGTTGTGCCCCAGTAGCCACAGTGATTACAGATGCCTTCCAGTTGGGCTGGGGGGCATTTCGTGGAAAGAACGGTCCAAGGCATGTGGTCCCCTCAAGAGACCAATTTGCATATCAATGTACTCAAGATGAGAGCAATCCTATTAGCATTGCAGGCATTCCAAGATGCTCATCCTCAAGGGACTATTGTGATTCAGACTGACAACATGTCTGTTGTCTGGTACATCAACAAACAAAGGGTACCTGATCTTACCTTCTTTGCAGAGAGGCCATGAGATTGTGGCAATGGCCGATCTCCTCACACTGCTTTCTAATTGCAGTGCACATTCCAGGGAAAACCAGAGTGTTAGCAGACAAATTAAGCAGGTCCATTCTGATGCCTTATGAGTAGTCTCTCAGACAGTTTGTGGTGGAAGAGATTTTCCATTGCTGGGGACAACCTTGCTGCGACCTCTTTGCTTTCCCCCACAAAAAACAATTGTAGTAAGTATTTTGCCCTGATACCTACTTAGAAGGAATCACTGAGAGATGCTCTAGTCCACGTTTGGCCATCCAGTCTCTTGTATGCGTATCATCCACTTCCCTTCATTCCCAAATTTTTACAGAAAGCAACCTTGTTGAAGAGCTCAGTCATTCGCATCCCCCTTCTGGCCTAGACAAGTGTGATTCCCCTTCCTTTGGTCTCATCTTCATTATTTTCCATGGATATTGAAACCAATTCCAAATCTCCCCTCACACCCCTCAGGGATGAGCCATCCCAATATTCAGGCCCTCATACTGACCACATGGTTTCTCCACCTCTAATAATTGTCAGATAGCCCAGACTTTCTTCCCCAGTATGTACCATTATAATATCCTTGCAAAAAAATTCCACCAAGGACGTTTAAAAGAGCAAGTGGAAAAGGTTCTCCCTTTGGGCATTGAAAAATGCTGTTGATCCTTTTTCTGCTCCAGATTCTGCTGTCCGTGAATTTTTAGTTGTTGTTTTTAAAGAAGGCGGTAGTTTCTCTATGATTAAACTGCAGCTGGCAGCCATACCCAGTTTTCATACAGCAGACAGAAATTATTCTTTGGCTTCTTTCAAATTATGTAAAGCATTTCTAAAATGTATTTTTTCCTTAGAACACCAGTAAAGGATCCTTCACTTTCCTGGGATCTGATTGTTGTGCTGCAAGGTCTAACTCAAAAACCCTGTGAACCTTCAGCAAAAAATGACCTAAATTGTCTTTCACTGCACAAACCACAGACACTCTAAAGCAAAAAGTATGGAAGTTTATTAAAATAAGTGCTTTTGTCCAAATGTAAATAATGGACTTCATTTGAAGTCCATTGTTAACATTTGGATGAAAGCGCTTATCTTAATTTGTACTTTCTGCTGTAGAGTGTCTGCGGTTTGTGCAGTTTGAGGCTTTATTTTCTGCAGTTCATATTTTTGGGGGTTAAAATGTCTTTCAAGGAAAGAAGGATTTCTGAACTCAAGTCTCTTCCATCTTTCATCAAAGACTCTACATTTTTTTCCATAAGTTAGTGTTACTTTACAAACAAACCTTTCCTTTTTACCTAAAGCAGCTTCTCAATCAAACATCAACCAATCCATCCATTTACCGGTCTTCTTTCCAAATTTTTCAAATAAAGGAGAATACATGCTACACCTTCTAGATGTGTACAGACAATTAAGATTTTGTCTACACAGGACAAAGCAAGTCAGAAAGTCAGATCAGCTATTTGTTTCCTTCTCACCAAAAAGACTGGGTTATCCAGTTTCTAAAGTTACTGTAGCTTAATGGATCACAGATTGCATTTCTTGGATATTCTCAATAAGGCATTCCCCTACCTGAACTACTTAAAGCCCACACAACCAGATCCATGGCTACTTCATCTGCTTTTTGGTCAAGAACCTCTATTGATGATATTTGCACAACAGCCACATAGTCTAATGCACATACCTTTGGTTACACATTACAAATTGGATCTAATATCCAGAAATAAAGCTGTCTTTAAACCAGCAGTACTGTGGAAGGACAACATCTGAATTAAAGGTTATGTATGTACTCACCATAACTAGGCATCTGTGTTGTCCTTTTTCATTCTTGATTAGATTCTCTACCATCCATCTCCTGTCCATAAATCTTCTGAAGGAACCTGTTGGATTGTTTATTGGAACTTATAGTTCCTGGTTTGAGCCCTTTTCTTTCAGTTGTCCCTTCTCTTTGTAGTTATAGAAACTTTATGGCAATAAACTCGATCTGAGGTATTGAAAATGGACAAGAGCATTATAGGTAGAGGGAGGAGCTTGAGAGTTAGATCCAAAGTCTAGATTATGTGGCCAAGTCAGATCTGAGGATCGGATCTGAACCCATTTGTTGAGGAAGATTGAAAATGGACAACACTGATGCCTAGTTATGGTGAGTACATAATGTTTAATTTTAAAAAGAAATGACAAGAAGGATTTTAAAAGAATGGGAAAGCCATCCAGAACCAGTAACAGACCAAAAGTCAAAATAACTACTTACTTCTCCAGATTCCCAGTCTTGCTTTCCCACTCTGGCAACGTATCCCTCAGTCTAGGTCTTCATTTTCCACAGTTGCATCAGATTATTTCAAATGGGTTCTAAAAATCATCCATCGGGGATATACAGGGAATTGGCATCCCTTCCTTCTTTTCAGGAGATTTCTCCTTGTCCTGTATACCAAACATCCTGTTTCCTCCAGTTTTGGAGCAAATGTTGTTCCCAGGGTCAGACAGCTAATTACCTCAGATCAAATGTGGTGACAAAGAAAGAAGGAACTTGGAGATTGGACCAAGACTTCTCTTTTCTCAATCTTTCTGTCAAGGTCCCAAAGTACAAAATGTTTTCCCACCAGACCCTCTTACCACTCATTCCTGTACTCAATTTCATGGTAAAATTAGACTTAAAAAATGTTTAACATCACATTCCAGTTGGCAATGATTTCAGATGTTTCTTAAGATTTTTCTGTATCTGTCTGAAACCATCACTTCTCCATCTTACCATTTGGTCTATGTTCTGCTCCTGGGGTATCATTTACAAAGTGACTGTCTCCCTTAATTGCTTTCTGCAGACTTCAAAGCATTCTCATCTTTCCACATTTGGATGATTGTTTTATATTTGCAAACTTTTTTCCAGATGTCAAAATTCTTTGGCAAGTATTATGAAAGTAGTGCTCAGTCTAAGGCTTCAAGTGAACTTACAAGTCTTCTCTCATCTCTTCACACACAATATTATTTCTGGAATGTCTTCTGGATACTTCCCTAGGAAGAGCCTTTCTTCCTCTAGACAATGCAAATCTGTATGAAATAATCTTCCTGAGCTTTTTCTATCAGTCTCTGATATCTGCCAAGAAATTTCTCAGGCGTCTAGGTTTCATGTCTTCTGTGATTACCATGATTCCTTTAATCAGACTTCACTTGAGAAAGATTCTGTGAAGAACTCAGATGTTCATCGTGTTTCACTGTTGCAGTCATGACTGTAGGGTTCTCCCCTGCCGGCAGGCAGCCCTCGGTCGGCCAGAATCCCAAAGTCTGGGTCCGGCATCGGCTGTTCAACCATGCTCCCTGACGTCAGAGCGCCAGGAGTATAAAGCTGACAGCTGACGCCATCTTCTCCAGTCTTTCTTGCCGTGCGGTGATAGCAGTTCGCAAGTGCCGGTCGGCTGACTCCTGATGATTTTTCTTGATATACTTCGGTCCAAAGATTTTCTTCTCCACTCAAAGCTAAGTACCCCGTTGGGGAAACTTTTTTCTTGCTCCACTCCGATGTCAGAAAAAGTTAATAACTGTATTTCATGCGGGAAGCAAATACCTCATAAGGATTTTCATTCTTACTGTATTCCTTGCTTAGGCCCAGACCACGACGTAGCTAGTTGTCGGTTTTGTGCTAGATTCAATCAACGTACCATTAAGCGAAGGTACGATTTTGCTTTTCATTACTTCGGTAGGCGCTTTAACTACAAAATGTCGTCGGATACGGTTCTGGCTACTGGAGTTCACAAACGTCGCAAGGATAAAGACAGGCCTCCGAGGTCCAAATCTGATGATAACGCACAAGCGGAGCCAGCTTCAGGTTCGGCCGTCATCAGTGAGGCGCTTTTGCAGCCCCTGTCGTCGGCCATTTCAGAACAGACAGCTGAAACGGACTCTCATGAGGAGCCAACCAGGCCTTTAAATATTTCTGTTGCAGGACCTTCGGACAATGCTCCTTCAGATGGGTCCGGAGCCGCTGTGCAGGTACCGGCTTCCGAAGGGGTTTTCAGGCCTACTCAGCTTCTAATAAAGGCAAAGACAAAGACAAAGGCAAAGACTCCTTCTAAATCAAAGACTACAACACAGGCCTCTTCTGAACCAGCTCCCAAGTCACAGAAACAGTTACTCAAGATGGCGGAGGATTTACTTACTATGATTAGGGGTTCACATCCCCCTCCAGATAAAAGGCCAAGGCAGAATGTTTATTATGATTCCTCTGATCAGGCTTCTGTTTCCTCAGTTTCTTCTTCTGATCGGGAATATTCTTTCCCTCCTTATGAGGATTCTGATGCTGAGGTATCCATTCCTTCAGCTTCTCCCCCTGAGGATTTCTCTTTTGGGGAAACTTTGCATGAAATGAGGGAACATTTCCACTGGGAAGGACAGGAGTATTCGGAATCTAAGAAAAGACTGAGGGATTTTCTTCTTCTTCCCCAACATAGACCCCTGGCTATTCCTCCTGTTTTGGATATTGTGGATGATGCTTTTTCGGAGGCTAACTTAACCCCTGACTCTTTTCCTCCTGCTCCTGTTAAGCCTGATAGATATTACAGGGTTCCTGATTCCCATCAATTTTTATACAAGAACCCTTCTGCTGACCCTGAAACCATTTCTCAGGGTCCTAAGGGAGTTAAGGCCGCTTTTGCCAAAAATCCCATTCCTACTGAAAAGGATTCTCGATCCTTAGAAAGATGGGGCAAAAAGGTGTACACTTCTGCTACTTTGTCCATTAGGGCTTTGAACTGTCAGTTTCATATGCTAAAATACCAGCAATTTCTCTTGTCTGTTTTAAAACAAAAGCTTACTTCCATTTCTGCCTGTGCAGATGATAAGGAATTACATGACTTATTACATGCCACTGAACAAGTTGGAAAGCATGGTTTACACTGTGGATTTGATGCCTTGGAGGCTTCTTGTAGGGCTGCGGCCTCTGGCACAGTCATTAGAAGGCATGCATGGCTAAAGGAACAGAATTTGCCTGAACAAGTAAAGGCTAAATTATTGGATGCTCCTGTTCAGAATAATGTTTTATTTGGATCAAAAGCTGAAGAGGTGATTAAAAAGATGAAGGATAAGGCGAAATCCATGCAAACAGTTAAAGATTTCTTACAAGTACAGCCACCTAGATTTAGCAGGAATTGGCCTTCAAAAAATTGTTCCTTTCCCACTTCAGACAGGCCTCAGAGGGGAAGATATCGACGCTCCAGAGGAAGGCCTCAAACACAAGCTTCTTATAGACCCAGACAGGGGACTGCTTCCACCCCTAGGGGAGGAGAGGAGAGGACAGGTCACAAACTCAAAGGAAACAAACTCAATGACTCCCTCTGTTGGGCTACAGGAACTTCTTGCCTGGAAGCCCCTCTCGGAGGAAAACTTTCTCTTTTTTATCAAAATTGGACTCAAATAACCCAAGACAAGTGGGTTTTGGATGTGGTTTTAAGAGGTTACAAATTCCATTTTCATACCTTGCCAAGGCCAAGCGGATGGCCAGACCTTCCAAAACATCAATGGACGTAAGCCTTAAACCAGGTGGAAGCTCTTTTGGCTATGAATGCCATAGAACTGGTTCCACTTTCAGAGATGGGAAAAGGTTTTTACTCAAGGCTCTTTCTAGTCCCAAGGAAGCAAAACACATGGAGACCCATTCTGGATCTGTTGGTCTTGAACACCTTTCTAGTGATTCCAAAATTCAAGATGCTTACTCTACAGCAGCTACTTCCAATGCTGTCCAAAGATGCATGGATGGTAACTTTGGATTTAAAGGAGGCATATTTACACATTCCCATCAGGCAGAATCGCAGACAATACCTCAGGTTCAAGGCCGGATCGAGGCACTTTCAATTCTCTGCGCTGCCCTTTGGATTGTCTACTGCGCCCAGGGTCTTCACCAAATGCCTGGCTCCAGTAGTAGCTTACTGCAGACTCAAGGGAATTCAAATTTACCCTTATCTGGATGATTGTCTAATTCAGGCAGACAGCAAGGATGTCTTACTCCAGCATCTAGAATTTGTACAGAACCTCCTCAAGTTCCTGGGATTCTCTGTAAACATAAAAAAGTCAAATTTGACACCATCACAACAGATAACTTTTCTGGGTGCTCTTCTAAACACCACAACCCAGATGGCATTTCTGACATCTGAAAAACAATTACAGCTGGCTTCAACTTTCAAAACATTGGCAACTTTAACTCAACTATCTGCAAGGAAATTCCTGCAGGCTTTGGGTTACATGGCCTCCTGCATCCTTCTCGTACCATATGCCAGACTACACATGAGGAAAATACAGTGGTACCTAAAAAGTGTATGGTCTCAGCATTGCCACAGTTTAGACATACTGATCTCCGCCCTTCCTTGCCTTCAAAAGGAATTTCTTTGGTGGTCCAGGGCTTGTGCCCTAAACAAAGGGAAACCCTTCCGTCTGCCTCCTGCCACTCAGATTTTAACCACGGACACCTCGGATTATGCTTGGGGAGCCCATTTCCAGGGCAACTGTGTGCAGGGCCTTTGGAAAAAGGATCAGAAGCACCTGCATATCAATTTAAAGGAAATGTTAGCCATTCAGAAAGCTCTATTGGCCTTCAGGAATCTTTTACAGCCAGGACAACTACTAATACGGAAAGACAACACCACAGTTATGTGGTACATAAACAAGCAAGGGGGATCTCATTCCTACCCCCTTTGCAGACTAGCCATGAATCTATGGAACACAGCTCTAGCTTTCAATCTGGATCTTCAGGCTCAGGTTTTTACCAGGGAAACAAAACTTCCTGGTAGACAATCTGAGCAGAAACCTTTCGGATCCACACGAATGGATGCTGGACACCAAAATATTCAGGATGATAACAGCAGTCTGGGGATGTCCTCACATAGACCTCTTTGCATCCCATCTCAATCATCAACTACAGAATTTTTGCACCAGGACTTTCCACAGAGAAGCTTGGAAAGTGGATGCCCTGTCATTCAGTTGGAGGAACCTCTTGGGATATGCCTTTCCGCCTCTTCCTCTTCTTCCACGGGTCTTATTGAAGATAAAACAGGACAAGCCCAAGATGATAATCTTGTTGGCTCCAAATTGGCCTCGGCAATTTTGGTATCCAACTCTAAAAAACCTATGCCTGGAGCCCCCTTGGGTTTTACCTCAGTCTCCGAACCTTCTGTCCCAACATCAGGGTCAGGTTCTACACTCTCATGTCAGAACTCTCAGCCTGGCGGCCTGGTTAATCAAGGGCCTTTGATTTCTTCTTTCCTACCCAAGCAGGTTATGGATGTCATTTTAGAAGCCAGACGTCCTAGCACTAGAAAATCTTATGCAGGAAAATGGAAAAGATTTTGTTCCTGGATGCAGGCTCAGGATTCTGATCCTCTTCTTCCTAACATTACTTTACTTGACAGATCTCTTACATAAGGGTCTCTCTTTCTCTTCTATTAAGATACATGCCTCTGCTATTTCTGCTCATTATAATACAGACCCTCCCATCTTTTCCCACCTGCTCATGAGACAGTTTCTCAGGGGAGCTAAGAACTTAAGACCTCCTAGATCTCCTCCCATTCCTGCTTGGGATCTCAACTATGTTTTGGAAAAACTAACCTTGCCTCCTTTTGAGCCTGCTGCCTCTTCTGACATCAAGTTTTTATCTTGGAAGACAGCTATCCTGTTAGCCATAACCTCTGCCAGGAGAGTCTCAGAGTTACAAGCTCTTATGGCTGTGGAACCTTATATTATTTTTCACCAAGACAGGGTATCCTTGAGGACTAATCCTACCTTCATGCCTAAGGTGGTTTCCAAAGTGGCTTTAAATCAGACTATCCACTTGCCAACTTTTTTCCCCACTCCTCAAAATAAAGGGGAAAGGATCTTACATTCCTTGGATGTACACAGACAACTACATTTTTACCTGGACAGAACCAAGGACATCAGAAAATCAGAACAATTGTTTGTTTCTTATGCTTCAAGTTCCCAAGGTAAAGCCATTTCAAAACAGACCATTTCTAAATGGATTGCTCATGGAATCAGATTTTGTTATTCACACCATGGAAAGCCAATCCCAGGGAGTATACGGACTCATTCCACCAGAGCTGCTGCCACTTCTGCGGTCTTCCTCAGGGGAGTTCCTACCAAAGACATTTTGGAAGCTGCAACTTGGAGTTCAGTGCATACTTTTTCTAAGCACTACAATCTACCTCTCTACTCTAAGTCTAGGGCAGGCTTTGTCTCTGCAGTCTTGCAGGGCCTTTTAGCCGCCCCTTCTTCTTTATGACCACCTCCCGTTCTTTCAGCATTGGGATTCTACCCTACAGTCATGACTGCAACAGTGAAACACGATGAACATAGTACAGTTGTGTACACCTACCATAAATGTAGATGTTCGAGTGTCTTCACTGTTGCAGTCTGGGTTTCCCTCCCTCCTATCCCCTCTTATTTTTACTGTTATGTATTTCCTTTTTTCACCATTCTTCTGAGGTGTATTTGCAAAGGTTATGGGACCTTTTTCATTTTGGGGCTCCTGACATCTGGGGCAAGAAAAACTGGAGAAGATGGCGTCGGCTGTCAGCTTTATACTCCTGGCACTCTGACGTCAGGGAGCATGGTTGAACAGCCGACGCCGGACCCAGACTTTGGGATTCTGGCCGACCGAGGGCTGCCTGCCGGCAGGGGAGAACCCTACAGTCATGACTGCAACAGTGAAGACACTCGAACATCTACATTTATGGTAGGTGTACACAGCTGTACTTTCAGTCTGATCTATGCATCAGTACTCTATCTTTTTAGATTGCAGTGCTGGGGTTTGTGAGAAGGGAGGCATTGTGGTGAGTAGAAAATTTCTCTGTCAAGCCAGGTCTCTCCTCCTCCCTTCCACCACCTCTTCAGCCTGTTATTACAGATGCTTCAGATTTTGTTTGTGTGACTGTACTGAAAGGGTTGAAAGTGCAAGTTCTGTGGAACAAGCAGGGTAGCAAGGAGATGTTGGCAGTAATCAATGCTTTGAAAGCCTTAAATCATCGCTGGTCCCCAGGACCTCTTTGTTGTATCACAGACACCATCACAGTGATGTGGTATACAAACTAACGAGGGTACCAGATCTTGTCCTCTTTGCTGACTTGCCATGATGGCCTGGGAGGTGGCAACACAGCTTTATTTGACATTTCAGGCCACATTCATTCCATAAGAGCAAACTGTAGTAGCAGACAAGCTGAACATGACCAGGACAGACCCTCCCAAATGGAAATTACAGTGTGAGTCTTCCAGAAATTGATCTAACTGGGGGGAACTCCTCAATTAGTCCTGTTTGCCTCCTTTCAAAGCAAACAGTTAAATAAATTCTGCTCCAGGATTCATTGTAAGCAGGCTTGAAAGACTCAATGCCTTTTTATACCCATGGATGGGAATGTTCCTATATGCCTTTCCACCATTTCTGATGATAACAAGGGTTCTTCTAGTGATCCAGAATGAATTTAAGATAGTAGTTGTGACCCTGATCTGTCCAGGCAGCAGCAGATCTCCCTTCATTTGAAACTGGCCAAGGGAAATTGCCTCAAGCTTCCCCAAAAAACTGTATTTACTAACACAGGACAGGGTTGTCTATTACATTACTACCACCTGAAAACACTTCTGTTCATTGTCTTGATGTTAGTGTTTTGATGCCCTTTGGGCACCTTTTTTTCTGTGGACATGCAGCAGGTACTAAAGGAGGCCAAAAACCTGCAATTACAAAACCGCATACAAGAAAGTGGAAGAGATTTGCTACTTGGTTCCATGTTAAGAACCAGGACCAATTTAAGGTCCAGATGCCTCTATGCCTAGATTATTTGAGTGAGCTATAATCTTCTGTCCTTTCTTACTCATTTCTATATTTATCTTTTGCCCATGTCTGCTTATCTACCCTTAAACCTTCCCCTTTCTACGTATCCTCAAGTCAAGCAACTTCTGAAAAAGGTTTTACATTACTGTCCACCTAGAAAACAGAAGGCTCCTTCTTGGGACCTTAACTTTGTGCTCAAAAAATCTAGCACATCTTCCATTTGAACCAACCAATCAGGCTAATGTGAGGTTCTTGACATGAAGAATGGTATTACTCATTGCTCTGACTTCTGTAATAAGTACATTTAACTTACAAGCTCTTTGACTCAAGATAAACTCTAAAACCATTCTATTAAGATTCCCTCTTTACAGAACCTGAAAACAAGGGGGGAGAGAATCTTACATCCTCTGGATGCCCACAATCATCTCCGATACTACTTGGACAGATCTAAATCTTTCAGGAAGGACAATCACCTGTTTGTCTCTTAAGGAAATAAAAAAGGCAGCTTGTGTCAAAGCAATTTCAAGATGGTTATTTCATGGTATTTCTTTTTGATATTCTCACCAAAAGCCACTTCAGGCCAAAGATAGGACCCACTGTACCAAGGCTTTGGCTTCTCCTATGATTTTCTTGAAAAGGATGGACTTGAAGTATTGTAGACGTGCAACTTGCTTTCTGTATATACTTTCACAAAGCATTATAAACTGGATTCCTTTTCAGGTCCAGAACGAGCTTTACTAGGAACATTCTTCGGGAACTCTTGGATTTTTTTAAACATCTTTATTAAATTATTACTTAAGACATAGGTTCAAGTATATCAAAAGAAAAAAGAAAGAAAAAACACATCATTGTTTTCATTTACATGCATTGCATAACAACTGTCATGTTCAGTTTCTGCCTGCCATTAAACCTCACTCCTCCTCCTCATAGTTCATAGGTTCAGCTCATAGCTATAAACTAGGCTAATGACCACCAGGACCTTTATAAGCCTAGTTGTGCAACCCAACTCAGCTGTGTTCCTATGCATGGGGGTCCTTAAAACACATGCCTGTCTTGCCAGTATGTCTTATTTATGTTACAAGCAAAATTTAAATCCTTGGATCTAGTGGTTCTGATGCTCATTTTGGGGATGTGCGGAAGGTGCATCAGAGCTGGACCCAGGGATGCCTTGAATGCCAGATATAGATCGCCTCTCAGTAGCTTGTAGGAGTCTGATTATAGAGATAGGGATTTAAGGCAATTCCTTTATAGGACAATGTGTTTGTACCCAGGTTTCTCCTGGTAAGGAACCTTTGTGAGCATTCCAACTGTTCAGTCAGGAACATGCCAAAGGAGGCATTATACTCAATGATTGATGTGATAAGGGCAGAATAGAGTGGCACTATGACTTCCTTGGACCTGGATGCCATGCCTTTTCTTATAAGTTGGATGACATAGAATTATTTTCTTACAGTCTTGTCGAGATGTTGGTCAAAGGGTAGATTACTACCTACATATATTCCCAGATCCATGACTTCTCCTTGTGAATTCTTAGGGCTGTCTTATAGATGGAGTAGTTAGCCTGGTGGCAGTTTTCTCAAAAGGCAATATAATGCATTTATTGGCAATGAATTTTAATCTGTGACTTTGGCACCAGTCATTGTCAGTGTTAGACCGTCTTATAAGATGTTTATGTCATGGGGGAATTTATGATAGCTCCCAGTTTGCAGTCATCTGTGAACTTGGTCAACCAAAGGCCCTTGACATTAGCCTTTACCTCTGAGAAATAAAGACCAAATAGGAGGAATCCCAGCACAGCACCCTGAGGTACCCCCCTAGTGACCAGTCTCTTAGTGGAGGTGGTCTCACCAATCCTGACTTCCTGGGTTCTGTGAGCCAGCTGGCAATCCAATGAGTTATGTAGGGATTTATGCTCAGTTCAGTGAGGTTATCAACTATACCCGAGTGGGATGTTGTATAGAATGCCTTTAGCCAGGTCTGGGTAGGTGATATCCACAGTTTTCCCCTCATCCATTGCCTTGATGACCTTCTCAAAGAAGTCTGCCAAGTTTATTATTACATGCTAATGATTTATTATTTGAGCATGTAAGGTTATATTGGCATATTGGCTGTTATTAGAATATATAGAGCTTATTTACTGCAAGAAACCACACAGAAAATTTAGAGGAAGGACAAAGGAGATGATTGCTTTTCAAAAGGAAATTGCTGTGTATATGGGGGAAAGGAATATAACAGCTTCTGAAGAAGTCAAGAGTGGGCCTAGGGTTTTATTGCTCAGTAATGGGGATAAGTTGGAACTCATATTACAGATAAGAGCCTCACATCTGTTTCTGATAATATATTAAAATCTACTCATTATGCATGTTACTCCAGGAGATCTACATCCATATCTCAGACTGATAAAGTAAGCATTTGTATTTATTTGTTGAGATGAAGTTACATATGTTAGTGATTTTAGATCACACAGAGATGTAATGCCATTGTACACACCAGTCCCCTCAGTCTTGGAACAGTATCAGTATTTTCCTACAACTTATTTAAAACAAAAAATATTTTGTCAGTTGTGTAAGGCTTGGATGAGGATAAGTTGATTATAGTGGGACAAGACTGGCAAACTTTGATAATAAAGTGGGATCAGTTCAAGGTACAATTTAAAATTAGAGATACTGGTTATACTAAACAAATGGCACAAAAAGGTAGACCATACCTAAAAAAGCTGCTAAATAGTTTTTATGATGGTGCTGTAAGTGTTAAAATGAGACTGGAGAGTGTGTGGGGGCTGTTGGATAGAAAATATCAATACAGATGTGAGTTTTTGAAACAATCATTTGTATAATTCATCTGATTATCAGAAAGAACTGGCAGTGAGGCAGAGACCTAAAATTATTACTATTGGGTTGAAAAATGAGGATTGATTTCAGTCTGTTAGAGATGCAGGTATGTTAGTATAGCTGTTTTGTCAGTACTATAAGCAGTTGTATTAGATGATGATCTGATACATATGACAGACAAAGATATAAAGCATTTGTTTCAGGTCCTGAATTATTTTGTTAAATGACTGGGTTATAAGTCAATACGTCTAAAGTAGTGTAGGTTGTGAGGAGGCAGATGTATGAGTATTTATGGTAAGTAGAACATACAAAATATTTAGGAATTTGGTAAGGGAATTCTTTAGATTGAGCCATTAGTAAGACATAATGAGGAATTATTAGTAAGGTGAGAGAGTAATTTTCAAAGATGGAATATGGCTGGAATGGAGTTGGATCACAGAGTTCCTCCTGTTCATTTTATGTACAGTATTTATTATTAGTATTACATTTATTTCAAGCTGTTTTTTTCAGAGCATTCAAAATATCATGGAACGAGTTGACATTTGGAGATATGCAGTTTAGATGTACCTGACCTTGAAATATTATTCAGTGAACAGAAGACAATTTAGTTGCTGTCTGTTAGAGTTTATGATGTTGAACAGTAAAATTTATTGACACTGATTGCAAGAAATGATATATTTGATAGATGTTCACAGATGTGTTAATGTGCAAAGGGTGGAAGTGCACTACCTAATGAAGCAAGATCTGATTATGTTACTGAATATATTGACATGGCAGGAGGTTAATAATAATAATACCTATTTGTTAACCATTTAGGCCTAGTGGACACACAGTCCCTTTTCTGGGGCAACCTGGGAGCCTTCCTCAAGGTCACACAATAAGGGCTGTGGAAGTCAAATCCTGTACCACAGTAACTACAGCTTACATTATTAACACTCTGTGCCAACTATTTCATGCCCTGCTGAAGTTAACACCCATTGGGGAAACTCAGGGAAGTTAATTGGATAAACCAGAAGGCTATGAATCCGAATTAACCATAGCTGTCTTAAAAATCAACAAACACAAATCAATATGCATAGCCACCCTCTATATTCCTGCAGGTAACAACATCCCAATACTAGAAGACATTCTCTCCTGGTTCTCCTCTAACATTAGAAATTAAACCTTCATTCTAGGCGATGTAAACATTAACTGGGCCGCTATCAACTCTCAATGCCCTACTCAGTCAATCAACCTCTTTAACTTCACCCAGCTAATAAACTCTCCTACCAGGCCAAACAAAGATGGAACCTCTGGCTCCATCATTGACTGAATCTTAATATCTCATCCTAACCTAATCTCAAGTACTGGAATGCTTCCTGACCCTCTCAGTGACCACCTGTTAGCCTTTGCAGACCGGCACCCCTCTCCTCTTCAAAAACAGCATCTATACATACAGACTCGAAACCTCTCCAATTTCAACCCACAAATATTTTCTGACTGCCTAAAACTAAGAGACTGGACATCCTTAAAAACTTTACCCCTGGATAATGCCATTAATTACGTTAATGAAACCTTTTTTAAACTTGCTCAATAACATTGCCCCTCTCAGGACCAAAAGAGTTAAAGCTAGGAACTCTCCCTGGCTATCAAAGGAAACTAAACAAACTATTCTCTTAAGAGATAAATGAAGGAAACAGTACCAAAATAGCAAACTACCTAATGTCCTACTAGAATTTAAACAACTCTGCAACTCCATAAAAAAAATAATAACTAGAGTCTGCAAAACATACTACTCCAAGCTTACCAGCCCTAGAATATTCTGGAATTCTATCTCTTCCCTCCTTCATCCTGGCAATAAAGACAGTCCATGCCCTAACCCTAACTCTACAGATCAAGAAGCATCCTCTGTATTTAACACCTTTTTTGTGGAATGTATAGCCAAACTTATTGCCAGCTTCCCTCGCTCTTCCCCAATTTTTCCTCCCCTCACCTCTCTTACAGACCCTAACACTCGTTCCCCTACTTTCAGCCTCAAACCTGTTCCCATGAACACAATAAAAAAAAAACTCCTCCTCCAAATGAAGCCATGCTCCAATGTACCAGATAATTTACCTGCATCCTTCCTTAAAATATCTGCTGACAACTTAGTCTTTCCTATCTGCATTATAATAAACAGGTCCATCCAAGAATCCTATGATCTGATGTTGTTAATCTTCATTCATTCATGACTGATGGGTATTGGTTCCATCCTCGGAACAGAGTCAGCCGTTATAACAAGCTTGTGCCAGCCAAAAAACTTTTGAGCTAAGCTTACCCATGGGTCCTTCACTCTATCACCTCAGATCTCGTTTGCCACATAGAGTATCAAGACGCATCAGGCCAGCTCTCAAGCGAAGTAGTTTGGATTTTATATTTCAACTTTAATAATATTTCTTTGCCTTTGAGATTTTTCCCCTTTAGTAGTAGTCATTGGTAGTTTGCTTACCCATTCTATCTGTTTGAGTGATTTTTTCCTGCTTCCTTAACAAAATTTTGGTATTTCTTCATACTATTGGTAGTACAGGCCTCCCTTACCTCTGTGGTAATCTCTAATACCATTGCTGGTATTCCCCACGTGCTCTCTTTTTCCTTCCCTTTACCCATTGGGTATTCTTTATTACCATTGTTGGTAACCAGAAAAAAAAAAAAAAAAGTCTTTCCTTTTCTTGACTGTGTGTGTGTGTGTGTGTGTGTGTGTGTGTGTGTGTGTGTGTGTGTGTGTGTGTGTGTATGTATGTGGCCCTGCTTCGTCTACTGTTGTTCTGACAGGGCCTTTCCCTCATTACTGTTGTGATTTGCTACTTGAATTGTAGATTGTTTGTGATAATGGCTGATAAGAAGTGGACAACAAGCTTTAAACAATGTGATAAGTGTGGCAGGAAAATGCCGAATTCCAATGGACATTTGTATTATGTTTATTCTCTTGGTGTTCTGCCCTTGAAAGTTCAACCCCCATGTGACCTATGTAAGGGCTTTAGTGCCTGCACTTTGACTGAGAGAAAGAACAAATTGATTCTGAACGGTCTCTTGAAAACGCCTTTCTCGGGGGCTTTATCTGAGGTAGAGAGCTCAACCCCTCCTAAAAAGGAACCTAGGAAGAAGAGTCAGTCTGTACCTTCTTCTCCTCATATCAGTGAGCCTAAATCTGTTAAGTCTCCCATGGAACCAAAACCAAAACCAAAACATCCGAAAATGACTTCTGCAGTCTCAGCACTGGAGCCTCAAACTCCTCCTACGGTGCCATCCTCTATTACGGAACCAACCATGACTTCAACACCTACGTTACCAACCACTACTATGGTACCAATGCCCCTCTCGGCACAAAAATAGTCTCCCCAATGCAGGTCACTACCCCCCCTTCAACTTAACCTACTGGTCCTTTGACCATGATGCCGAAGGGCAAAATCTTTCCTCAGACCCAATATTCCCCATCAGTAGATCCCTTTTTTGGACAACAATTGATTCGATTTCTTGAATGCCCTGATTCTCTGTCAAGGATATCAACCTGCTCCTCCAGGAACCTTTTGGAACTCAACATAGTGAGACTCGTGGATCAGCTCCTGGCAGCCAGAGGAATTCCAACTCCTTCTAAATCCTCCCTCCCACCTGGAGTCAAGGAATTTTCTCCACAGACTCTGACATATATTCCTCCTTCGACACCCTTGTAGGTATTGGAGCCCTTGACTCCAATGCCTATCCCAGTTCCAGCCTCTTCAGTTCCATTGGTAGATCTTAGCATGGCTCCAGAGCCTACCCTATGGTCCTCGACTCATTCAGAGCCGTCCCATCCTCTGGATCTTGACTGGTCTTTCGGCACCGTGACCCCTAGTACAGTGCCTAGTTTCTCTACTGCACTGTCTGTCTACTACTGTTCTGGTTGTTTTGAGAGCACTGAATCCTCTTGCTCTTCCCTGGGGTTGAGCTTGGAGTAGGGTGTGATCCCAGTCCCGAGGTTGTATTTCTCGGTTCCAGGCTCCCATCCCTCTTTGTGCAGGCCTGCTTTCCAGGTGATGGAGAGGGCACTTGCCTCAGTAGGCTTGCAGCAGGTTCCCTCAGTGCCGGAATGCCAGATATACATGTTCTCTGAACCGCAGTGGACACAGTCCACTACTGTGGGACATCAAGCATGGGAACCTCAAGATACCCTACCACAGGGCACCCTCTCTTTGGAGACCTCTTCAGATGTCCCCGCTGAGGAAGCACCTCGTAAGAGATCATGCAAGAGGAAGCAAGTGGAATCCCCTGAAGAATCCCTTACCGAAGATACAGACTACGATGAGGGGGAAGGGTCCCCACTGTCACGCCCTGAGGATGTCTCCTTTGGGGACATACTAGAAACCTTAAAGCAGCGGGGAGACGGGAAGCCCTCCAATCCTTCCTCTGAGGAGTTTGTATTCTTGCAGGCTTTTCATGCTCAACCCTCTACTTCCAGGGTGACCCTGCCTGCAGATCTAGTTCAGCTCATCGTGCAGCGTGCCTGGAAGAATCCTGACACTGTTGAGCCTATCCCCCAAAGACCAGACAAAATTCTCTCCCCTCCAGAGGATCACCCCGATTGGTCCAAAGTCTTAGCAGTAGACACTATGGTGGTGGCAGCGGCAACTAGGAAAGAACTCGCTGAGGAGAGTCCTACTGTCCATTCTCCAAACAGAGAGTCTTGGACGATGGACAGATTAGGGAAGTGGGTGTATGCTTCATCGACCTTTGCCATTCGGTCCTTGAATTACTTGGCACATTTTACCCATCTCCAGCGAGACCTGATCATGGAACTCTCAGGAACCCTAGCAGGCACAGTACCTGATGAGGTACTTGACAAAGTTGCCTCACAGCTTGCCACCCTGGAATCCATATCTAATTCGTCCCTGTGGTTGATTTCTCATACTACCGAAAGGGTGGCTACAGCAGCGGGTGCAGGCGTTGTCATGAGACATCACACCTAGATGTACGTATGTGATTTTGTGGACTCTTTTAAGTCTTCCTTTGTCAACGCTCCCATTGATGCTTCCTCTCTTTTTGGCCCAAAGGTAAAAGACACATTAGCCAGATGTGAAAAGGACAGCAAGACTCTGCCTGCCATGGCCGTGAGTTTTTCCACTCCCCAGCGATCCTACTCTAGGAATCAGAGGAGTGGAAAGATGTGGTACTGGAAAGCCCAGTGTACTTTCCATGATACATGTGGTGAGTTTTCCCCCCGGAACAGGGGCTACTCATCAGGAAGGATGGCCCTCTTGAGGCAGAGGGGGTCCACGTAATCAGGGATCTAGAGACTTTCTCTGGACAGCCCTATTAGCGCTCCTGAAGAGTGGCCCATTTGCTTACCTCTGGAAGCAGTTGAGAGACGCTTTTCTCTGCACCACTTTGCCTGGCAATCCATAGTGACAGATTCTTGGGTGCAGATGATAATTACCAGAGGTTATCACATCCCTTTCAATTCTTTCCCAAAGCCACAAAGGCAAATTCCTGATGTTCCACCCAGTCAGTGGGAGGCAGTAGCTCAGAAAATACAAAAGCTGTTTCTAAAAAGGGTCATCCAAACAGTCCCACCAGACCAGATAGAATCCAGATTTTACTCGAGGTTCTTTTTTAGTGCCAAAAAAGACAGGGAACTGGAGGCCAATTTTGGACCTCTGCATCCTAAACAAGTTTGTCAGACAGACAAAATTTCAGATGATCACGGTTCAGTCTGTCTTTCCTTTCCTGGAGAAAGGTAATTGGATGTGCTCGATAGATCTCCAGGATGCGTATGATCACATAAAAATGGACAAACACTCCAGGAGATTCCTCCACTTCCATCTGGGAGCCAATCACCACCAATTGCGAGCGCTGCTCTTTGGTCTCTACAGCCCCCCAGAGTGTTCACCAAATGCATGGCAGTGGTAAGAGCTCACTTGAGACTGCAAGGATTCTGGGTATTTCTGTATTTAGACAATTGCCTCCTTACTGCCCCTACCAAGCGTCTGCTGCTTATAGCCTTACATTACACCCTAAAGCTAGCAAGATCCTTAGTGATCTCAATAAATGAAGAAAAGTTCAAACTGACTCCTACTCAAAATCTGGAATTCATAAGAGCAACTTTCGACACTCAGTCTTGCCTAGTCGCCCTCCTACTTCACAGGCTCCAATGACTAAGGTCTCAACTCTGGGTGATACTCTTCCCAGGACAAGGTTTCAGCTCATGCAGTCCTTCAACTCCTAGGATCAATGGCAGCATCGATTACTATAGTTCCCCTAGCAAGACTACACATGAGAATCCTACAATGGCTTCTAGCATCACAGTGGTCCCCTCTAACTCATCCTATGTCCTTTCCAATCCATATAACAAATCGATGCAAACAAGACTTAATTTGGTGGATGAAGCCAGAAAAAGACCTATGGAGTCGTCCCTTCTCACCCTCTCAGCCCAAGGCCATAGTGACCACGGACGCTTCCCTGATGGAGTGGGTTTCCAGGGAAAGACAGTTCAAGGCACTTGGTACGCTATGGAGGCCAACATACATATCAGTGTTCTAGAACTGAGGGCAGTGCTTCTAGCATTCCAATCTGTCCTCCCTTCAGGGACAGATGCTATCCAGTCGGACAACATGTCCGTAATCTGTTATATCAAGAAACAGGGGAACCAAATCCTGCCCGTTGTGTCAAGAAGTGAGAGTTTGGCAATGGGCGATATCTTCCAACTGCTTTCTGATAGCAACACACATTCCCGGGGATTCCAGTGTGATTGCTGACAAGCAGAGCAGATGCATTCTCCTGCCTCATGAATGGTCCCACAACCCTGTCATAGAGGCAATGATCTTCAGTTGCTGGGGCCAGCCTTGCTGCGATCTATGTGCTCCCCGCAAACCACAAATGCAGCAGCTACTTTGCCCTAATCCCCCCTCAGTGGGAGTCCCTGAGGGACGCTCTAATACCCGATTGGCCATGGGACTTCTTTATGCTTTTCCTCATCTTCCCCTGATCCTGCAATTTCTAAAGAAATCTCTTTGGTTGAGTAATCCTCACTGCACCCTATTGGCCCCAACAAGTTTGGTTCCCCTTCCTTTGGCCTCATCTATTTCACCAACCATGGATTCTGGATCCAACTCCAGAATTGCTGTAGCACCCGCAAGGGTTGGTCCATCCAAACATATTGGGTCTCAAGCTGACAGCTTGGTTCCTCCACTTCCAGTAATTGCCAGGCAGAATAATCTATCCTCCTCTGTATGAAACATTCTTCTGGCTTCCCGCAAACCATCCACCAGGAAACTTTACCTCAGCAAATGGAAAAGATTCATAATTTGGTCTCGAGAAGAAAGACTAGACCCCCTTTTTGGCTTTGGTGAGTTCTGTACTGGACTATTTATCAAATCTCCTCCATTTAGGAGCAACAGCTTCCACTATTCGAGTACACTTGGCAGCTATCTCAAACTTCCACAGTGGCTTTCAGGACTTGTCTTTGATATCTCACTCTCTCTCTGTAAGACCTTTTTGAAAGGTGTCACACATATTAGACCACCCTTCAAAGAACCAATCGAACCTTGGAATTTGACACTAGTTCTACAAACCTTGACTTGCCCTCCCTTTGAGCCTGCTGCCATTTGCAGTATGAAATGTTTTTCCTGAAGACTCTATTCTTGGTAGCAATTACCTCAGCAAGGCGAATATCTGAACTACAAGCTTTGTGCATAAAACGCCCTTACGTGGTTTTCCATAAAGACAGAGTATCACTCTGGACTAATCCCTCCTCTTTACCCAGAGTTATTTCAGATTTGACTATTAATCAAACAATTGACCTGCCAGTCTTCTTCCCCAATTTTTCTAATAAAGGATAATATTGTCTGCACTTGCTGGATATGCATATACAATTATGTTTCTACTTGGACAGGACTAAATCACTACGAAAATCTGACCAATTATTTGTATCCTTCTCAGGACCAAAATTGGGAAAACCTATTCCTAAAGTAACTTTAGCTAAATGGCTGACAAATTGTATTTCCTTTGCCTACCAACAAAACAAAGTCCTTCTACCAACTAAGTTCAAAACGCATACAACCAGATCAGTTGCAACATCTGTTGCCTTGCATTCAAGAGCTTCCATGTATGACGTGTTCAGCAGCAACATGGGCTACTCTTCATACATTTATCACTCATTACAAATTAGACTTGGTCTCCAGGAGGAGAGCATTCTTTGGCTCAGTGGTGCTCAGGAATAGCCTTCCATAGGGCCACCCAGGACATCTGTCCCATCAGTCATGAATAAATGAAGATTAGCAACATCAGATAAAGAAGTTATGTTCTTACCATAACATTCCATCTGTGTTGCCGATCTTCATTCATTCATGACATCCCACCCTCCTACCCCCTTCAAAAGACTCCTGGAGGTTCGGATCTGGTCCTAGCTTCATGATAGGGAATTTGCTCAGACAAAGCCTCCACTTCTTTTACAGGCAAACTCGACCTGAGGTGATGGAGAGAAAGGCACTGTGGGTAAGCTTAGCTTGAGAGTTTTTTTAGCTGGTGCGAGGTTGTTATAACGGACGACTCTCTTCCGAGGACAGAACTGATACCCATCAGTCATGAATGAATAAAGATCAACAACACAGATGGAACATTATGGTAAGAACATAACTTCTTTTTCCCTCACTTTGGAGACAAGCATTCATCATTCCACTTCGCAACGGTGGTAAAAATACCAACACCACCAACTTCTGGCCTATTGCCATTATTTCCCCACTGTCAAAAATCCTCAAAAAATGTATTCATTCACAACTGATTCCATATCTAACTCATAACAACCTCCTCACCCCCACACAGCATGGATTCCGTCCTGGCCATAGCACCATAACTGCCCTCCTCTCCTTCCTCACTACCATTAACCATGCCCATGACTCTGGCAAAATCATATCTACCCTGTTCCTAGACCTCTCCAAAGCCTTTGACACTGTCACCCACCCTATACTCCTATCTCAACTCTCATCCCTTAATCTCTCACCTTCCACCATAGCCTGGCTCACTAGCTACCTCTCCGGAAGACAACAAGCTGTTAAATGGAAATATTCTACCTCATCTTTTTTACACACCCCTACTGGTGTACCCCAAGGTTCTGTACTTGGCCCCTTACTTTTCAATATATTCAATAACTTTCATCACTCCATCTCAGATACCACACTAATCCAGTATGCTGATGATTCAACAATCATCTGTTCAGCTGGCACCCCTTCCAACCTTCTGCAAAAAACCCAATCAGCTTTCAGAAGTACCCAAACCTAGATGCAAAACAACCACCTTGCCCTAAACCCTAATAAAACTAAATTAGTGATATTTTCTCCATCTGAAAACTTCACCATTGATAAAAACTCCTTCAGAATAATAAGCCAGAATAATATCCCCATTTAAATTGTATCACACACTAAACTACTAGATGTCATCATCATTTAACATCTAAAATTCGATATCCACATCCAAACAAACATCAAAAAACCCCACCAAAAATTAGGACTCCTATACAGGCACAACCGCTACCTCACTCCCTCCACCAGATGGACCTTAGCCTCCTCATACATTCTCCCCTCTCTCATGTATGACGCTCCTCTGTTCACTAATATTCAACTCCGCTTACAATCCAAACTGGAAGCCTGCTACAATAAAATCTGCAAATTCACCACCAGCTCTAGAAATTCATCCCATCACTGCATCTCCCTCTGTCCTCTGCAATGGCTTGAACTTCCTAATTACATGAATCTCCTTAAACTTACCACTGCCCATAAGCTCATATTCAAGCCATCCAGCTGTCCCTCTCTCTCAGGTCTATATCACCATCTGAAATGCTGACAATATCGAATTTGATATTGTTGCATCGAGAATGCCGAAAGAGCAGAACATCAAATTGGTAAACAGAAATCTCCGTAAGGGGAGATTTCCATTTACCTCAATGTAGTGCAGTCTCGGAGTTGGCATATTTAAGTAGTGGGAGATGTGGGGGGTGCAGGGGGGCTTGCCACCCTGCCTACACCCTTTAGAATTTTTTTAGGGGGGGTTATTTTTTTATCAGCATTCACAAATGTAATAGGTCGATCATTTCAGTTCGACATTTAGTGATTCGACCTATTACATTTTCGAAATGATGATATAGACCCTCTCTTTCTACCACCTTAACCCCCTATATTCCTGATCATTCTCTTAGATCAGAAAATCAAAACCACCTTAAAATTTCTAAACCTTCGTGGCCCTCAGGTCACCTTTTGCTGTCCTGCTCCTTAGCTAAACTCTGGAACTCTCTTTCTCCCTCCCTTTGAAATGCTCAAAACCACTCCAACTTCAAATCCCTCCTCTACTCCTACCTTTCTTCAAAGTGGGAATGGTCATGCCCTCTTCCAACCGAAATCCCTCTAATATCTCCATTTACTCTTCCATCTTCTCTACTAGCTTACTCTTCTTCAAAGTGAGAATGCTCATGCTGTTTTCCAACATAAATCCCTCTGTTATCTACATTTAATCTTCCATTCTCTCTGTTAGCTTTCTCTGATAACACTATACAATGCTAACCTACTCCTACAGCTATTCTGCACTCTCAGCCTTTCCCTGCTTGATTCCTCTTTTAAATTTAGTTCAAGCTTGTTAATATTTAATTTTCAGCAATTTCTTTATTTGTTAAATTTTCAGTCTGTATATGATTGTAACATTATAAAAATTGCAAGCTTTTATTCTGTAAATGACTTTTTAATGTTGTACTGCTTGCATACTGCTGATGGCTTCTTTGTTTTGTATGTTTGTTGTTGTCAGTGGAGCTTTTCTCCCCAGGCCTCCACTGAAAATGGGCTCTTCTTGGCCCAGTGGACTTCCCCAGCTCTCAAACTGAAACTAAATAAATAAAATAAAAGGTGATTTTGTTTGAGAGCAGTCAAGATTTGCAGGTAATTGGGTGATGGTTAAAACAGAAGGGCAGGCTACCTCATTTCTGCAGATGGAATGTAAAGGTTTGCATGGTCTAGCAATGTGAGCTGCTATGATGGAATTGCTGGCTGTTGCCCTTTTTTTGCTGGTCTACTTATTGTTAGACAGGAGTTGCTTTATACCAAGTGTGGCAAGGGAAGACATTAAGGAAGGGGCCATCTACTAAGACTAGATCAGAATCCCCTTATACCTTTACGTATTTGATGCTACTAGAATCATTAAGAGCCTAGATGTTCTGTGATGTATGATCTGTCTTATGTTCAAGGATTATTGTTTAACTGTTGTTTTTTTTACTGCTAGTCAGAAAGTTAGGCATGTGCCCCCAAATATTGTGTGTCATGGATAAAAGTTTTGTTATTATAACACACACACACACACACACACACACACACACACACACACACACACACACACACACACACACACACACACACTGCATGTTTACCTGCAAGCATACTGTAGGAACACCATCTCACCTACAGAATGATTTTGGTGTATTGGAAGAAAAACAAAACACCTATGTAAAACCCACAGAAAAATGGGGACATTCGCGCTGCACATAGAAGGAAGCACAGACAGAAACTCAGCCAGAGAACTAGATGCTGTGAGGTAGCAGTGTTACTTTCTGCACAGCTGTGTTAATAATCAGTTGCTCCAGTTTTGTCTATTTTCATCCAGTTCAAGACACTGGTTGTCTGATACAACTGGATCCAAACTCAGCACTGACTTTGAAGCTTCTTTTGGTTCCAGGGCTCTGAGTCTTCCCCTACCCATAATTCCCTGTACCCCACCCTCATACCTTAGATCTTGTTTGCTGCCAAAGACTTTGGTTGTATTCTTGAGGGCTTCTTTTTGCAGCGTGTATCCTTTTGGAATTCAAGCCATCTCTCCTTCCCAAATGAGAGTTCTTTTGAAACTTTAGTTTTCTTGTTATCCGTTTGTTGTTTACTGTATCTTTAGGCTTTTTTATTAGAGATTTAAGGTTAGGTAGCTGTAGGTCAAGTCAGTTATTATATAGTGTGTGTAGAAAGTGTAGATATGTATTTTGGTGTTTTTCCTCAGTAATAGTAGCATATAAGTTTTATATAGTATATAAACTTCGAGTGTTGTTGTTATAAGATTAGATGTATAGTTAGGTATTTTGTTCTTGGCCATTTATCTGTGTGTTGTGACCTCATCATGTCAGATTTTCAAGGATTTAAGAAGTATGCCCAATGTGAGCACAAGCTGCCTCCTCAGGACCACCATTTGCTTTGTGTTTATTGTTTGGGCCTGCCCACCCGGATTCAGATTGCCAGTCCTGTGTATCTTTTAGTACCAGGGCTGTTCGGAATAGACATGAAAACTGATCATGAAAGGTTTACTCCCTCCACAGACAGGGACTTCAGCTTAAACTACAGGTTCTTCTTCCTCCTTTACTTCTCCATCTAAGAAAGCTGATGAGTCCAAATCAAAAGAGAAACCTAAGGATAAAGAGGAAGATAAGTCTGAGAGAAGCCTGGGTTGATTTCAACAAGGAAACGTTCTCCAGATCCGATGGTACCAGTTGGACCACATCGAAAATCAGTTCAGAGGTCAGGACTGTGAGCTCCTTGGCTCCAATTTTCACCAGAACCAGTAGACCCAAGGCTTCATTCTCCAGTTCTTCAAGAAAGGAGATTCTCTAAACCACCTTCCATGGCCGCCTTCTCTCGAGCATCCCAAAGTCTCACCAAGCAGGATGATGAGCAAGTTTCTCAAGACTCATATCTAGTTTGGAGTTCTCTCGGTAACATCCAATGGAACTGTGCCAAGTATTGGTTCAACGTACCCTCCACCTTTTTCTCCAGGACTGGTCCACCCTACACAAGAAGTGGTCACTGTGGTTCCATCCTGCACAGAGGCACCTTCATCATGGTCAACAGTCATGGCTACTTCAACCTCTGAAGCATCCCTTTCTCTCTTGACTTGAAAGCAGTCAAATCAGGGAGATACTCAGAGCCAAAGGATCAGTACCATGGTTTGAGGGGAAAGGATCGACACTGAGGCTATTGGAGCCATCCCTGCCTGTCAGACCCTCGATCCTCAACAGCTTGGATCTGAGGTAATCTTTGGGGTTGAGGCGCATCGGCACTGAGGAATTTCCATTGTCCTTGGACAGGGGTAGGACTTTGGAACTGATTGTGTCCTCAGCCTTCAATGCTTTTCACACAGTCTTAGCTATGCCTAAGCCAAAAAAAAAAAAGGAATTATCATCTGAAGAAAATTCCTCTGTTCATCCTCCTAACAGTGATTGACATGTTTGGTAAATGAATTTATACCTTAGCGACACTGGCTGTCAGATCACTGAATTATCTGGCTCATCTTATTAGGTTGCAGAGGGATTTGACTAAGAAACTCTCCAAATCCCTTTTGGGTATCTTGCCTGCAGATGTTCAGAAGACAGTGAACTCCCAGCTATCTACCATTTAGTCAACCTCCAATGTAGCCATGCGATTGCTCTCCAATGCAGTTGATGGCATGGCCAGGGCAACAGGCACCATCATCACCATGAACCGTCACACCTGGATGTGCCTTTGTGACTTCGCAGAAGGATTCACCATGTCCTTTGGAAATGCTCCCTATGATGGATCCACACTTTTTTAGATCAAAAGTAAATATACACTTACCAGGAGTCAGCAGAATGGCAAGACTCTCACTGCAGTTGGAATCTATTTCTCCACTCCCCAAAGATCCTTTTCTTGGACTCGGAGGTTGGGGAAGAAAATGTAATTTCAGAAATCTGAGTTCTTTCCCTGACTGTCCTAGAGATAGGCCTCCTCATGGAAGAGGTGTAGGTAACTCAAACAGATGTCACCCTAGAGGTAGAGGCAGACCACACGACCAGGGCTTCGGTGGTCCTTTCTCACAGAAGCCCTATGAGCACCCCTGAACAGTTGCCCAACTGCTGCACTCTGAAGGCATTCAAGGAGCACTTGTTTTTGCACCCACAAGCCTGGCAAAACATAGCCACAGATTCTTGGGTGCCAAGTATAATTTCCAGAGAATAGTCAATATCCTTTTCCCCTTCCTCCTCAGAAAAAGAGGTATGTCCCCAATGTTTCACAAAAAATTAGTGGGAACCAGCAACACTAGAAGTTGCAAAACTGCTAGAAAAGAGAGTCATCCAACCGTTCCCTCAAGACCAGTTAGAATCAAAGTTCTTTTTAGTACCAAAGAAGATAGGGAACCTAATAATTATTGTGGATTCAAGTTACCTGAATCAGTTCCTGAAACGGACAAAATTCCAGAAGGTCATGTTTCAGTCCATATTGCCTGTGGTGCGGAAGGATAATTGTATGTGCTCACTAGACCTCCAGGATGCTTACTATCATGTGAAGATAGAAAAGCATTCCTGGAAATTCCTCCATTTCCATCTGGGAGGCAATCACTGCCAATTCAGAGCTTTGCCTTTCAGTCTCTACACAGCCCTCCAGAGTGTACAGTGAGATAATGGCACTGGTGACAGCTTACTTGCATCTGCTAGGATTCACCTTTTCACCTGTCTCGACAACTGCTTCCCAACTGCTGCCTCTGAGCATCTACCATTATACCATCTGGATCTTTGTGCAACAGTGGATGTGGAACTTAGGGATGTGGAACTTAGGGTTAGCAGTAAATGTTCCCAAATGCCATCTGACGCCAGCACAACAGAGTTCATAGGATGCTACTTCAATATCAACTTACATATTGCCAGCCTTTCACAAATCAGGGTTTTATGGTTACATCTGACAGCAGTACAGACGCTTCATCCCTCGCCTCCAGCAAGACTGATCTTCCATCTGTTGAGACTAATGGCATCCATAACACCGATGGTTCAACTAGCCAGATAGGGTCTATGTTATTTAATCGACCGTTCAGATTTCCGAATACTAGAAGTTCGAATGGGGAAGTCCAAAAAATGAAAATGTCGAAGCCGCGGAAATACGAATTCTTTCCCAGGGAAAGAATTCGGTTGGTTGTTTCTGCAGCTTCGACATTTTCTCCACTGTGGTGCGAAAGTTACGGATCGGGTTAAGGTAAGTGTGCTAGTGTGACGGATGTTGGGATTACGGTGCAGGTAAGGTAAGTGTGCAAGTGTGACAGACATTGGGGTTAGGGTGCGGGTAAGGTAAGTGTGCGAGTGTGACGGACTTTAGGGTTAGGGTGCGGGTAAGGTAAGTGTGCGAGTGTGACGGACTTTAGGGTTAGGGTGCGGGTAAGGTAAGTGTGCGAGTGTGACGGACTTTAGGGTTAGGGTGTGGGTAAGGTAAGTGTGCGATAGTGACGGACTTTAGGGTTAGGGTGCAGGTAACTTAAGTGTGCGATAGTGATGGACCTTAGGGTTAGGGTTTGAGTTAAGGTTAGTGCATAGATAGTTGTGTATGTAAGGTTTGGTGTAGGTTTATTAGGTTTTTGGTGTGCTTGTGTTGTGTGTGTGTTTTTTGTAACAGCGAATTTTTTCCCTGGGAAAAAATTAGCTGTTCTGAGGTTACAGTGTTGTCATATTTGGAACTTCCAAGTTCGAACATATGGTGTTCGAATTTTTGGAAGTTCGATTATATGACATAGACCCACCAGATACCATATGAGAGTACACCATTGGGCCCTAGCAGTACAATGGTCTCAGAGCATTCATTAGTTACATGCAAGATTCGGCTTACCCAAATGTGCAGACGGCACATTGCCTGGTGGATTACACCATCTTCAATGACAAAAGGTTGCCATTTTCACATGCAATCACTGGTAGTTGTATCAACCACAGATGCCTCCCTTTTTTGTGGAGGTGTCATTTTGCATGGTCACCCATAGAGGCCAATCTTAACATCGGTGTCTTGGAGATGAGAGTGGTCCTGTGATGTTGCAGGCTTTTCCGAATCTCCTCCCCAAGGGTATGATTTCCATACAAACAGACAGCATGACAGTAGTATAGTACATCAACAAACAAGGAGGAACCCATTCCTGCCCACTGTGTTGAAAGGCCATGAGGGTCTTGCAGTGGACTATGTCTTCATACCACTTTTTGATAACAGTGCACATCCAAGAATCATCCAATGTCTTAGCAGACAGATTCCATCCATCCTTCCACAACCCCTTTTTCCCATTTTTTGTGCATGGGGTCAGAGTGTCACTTCACCGGTGACAATCATCTAGAGCCAAGGTTTACACCACCAGGTGGCTAGCCCTGCCACTGTCCTCCTTCCACACTACACACTCAGATAGATACTAACACCTGTGGTCAGTTGTGTGTCCAGTCCACCTACTACATGTCTTTGCAATGTGGTAGGAAATGAGAGCACCTGGAGGAAACCCACTAGAACACAGGGAGGACATTCAGACTCCACACAGAAGACACCTCAGCTGAGACTAGAACCTGGAAACTTCTTGTTGTGAGGTGACAATGTTATCCGCTGCAGACAGATTGAGATGGATTATTCTGATGCCTTACAAATGGTCCCTAAACCCAACAGTGGCAACCTTGAACTTTCGTCATTGGGGCTAACCTTGCTGCAACCTCTTGGCCTCTTCTCTGAACAATAAATGCAGCACTTACTTTGCCCTGATCCACCCACAGGATCAACCATGGAGATGCACTCTTGTCCACAGTTGGCCCCTGGGTCTCTTGTATGCTTTTCTTCCCTACCTCTAATAAACAAGTTTATCCAGAAAGCCAGACAGTGGAAGGCCAGGGTGATCCTCGTTGCTCCCTTTTGGCCCCGCCAAAGATGTACCCCTTCCTGTGGCTTCTACTAGTACATCCCCCATGGATGTTGGATCATTATTCAGATGATCTCTCTCACCCATCTGGATTGCCTCCTCTGGACCAGGTATCCATGAAACTAACTGCATGGTTTCTCCAGTTTTAGCCATCACCAGAGATGCCAGGCTTCTCACACTACAGTTATCAAGATAATATCAGCTTCTCAGAAGATGGCCATAAAAAATGTGTACAATAGGCAATGGAAGAGATTTTCTGTTTGGGCAATTTCCAAAGGATTGGATCCCTTCTCAGCCCCCATTCTATCCATCTTAGCATTTTTATCTGAACCCTTTGACAAAGGTTCCAGTTATTCCACCATCAAAGTTCAAATGGTAGGAATCTCTAGCTTCCACATAGACCCTAATGATTTCTCCATAGCTTCCCTAAAGATCTTGAAAGACTTTTTAAAAGGAACCTTTCTTTTGTGACCTCTCATCAGGAATACAGTTACTTCATGTGATATTACCATTGTGCTACAGACTGTATTGCAACCACCCTTTGAACCTGAGGCCACAGTAGATCTTAAATTTCTGACATGGAAAACAAGTTTACTGTTGACAGTTACATCGGCTAAATGGATTTCAGAATTAGAAGCACTTTCTGGAAACCACCCTATCTAGTTTTTGACAGAGGCAGGATTTCTCTCAGGACTAATGCATCATTTCTTCCCAAGATGGCATCAGAAATAAACTTGAATCTGTCCATAAATTTACCATTATTTTCCCAGATATGCTAACAAAGGTATATACATGTTACATATGTTAGATGTTCATTGTCAACTTGGATTCTACCTTCATAGAATGAAGCAATTTAGAAAATCAAATCTGATCAGTTGTCTTTTGCCTTTTTGAAACAAAAAATAGAAAAAGTTGTTACTATATTTACCTTTTCAAGTTGGTTGTCAGACTGCATTTCCTTTGTCTATAAGAAAATAAGTTGTTTGTATAATCCAAGCCTAAAGCTTATTCCACTTGAGCAATATCTACTTCAATAGCATTCTGCAGAAGGCTTCCTATGGATGACATTTGTGCTGCAGGGACTTGGTTCACAGTCCATACTTTTGTATCTCATTATAAGCTGGATGTACAATCTAGGTCACGTTCTTCTTTTGGCTTCACCATCCTCAGAAATGTTCTTCTTTGTTAACCGCCAATATAGACAGCTTGAGATTTTATCCCATGTTTTGAATCAAACCAAAGTAGATAACACTGGATATGAAAGTTATGTACTTGCCATAACGATAGATCCATGTTGTCTGATTTTTGTCTGCCACCCCCCTACCTAAATTGGCACATATGACTTTGAGATCACCAGAAGGTTACTGCTGAACTCCATATCTGTGAACAGTCCTGCTCTGACTGTTTTTTACCTGTCTCCCTTTCTTTATCTTAATTGAAACTATTATATTCACAAGTGATTTGGTTAGATAGGCAAACTTGATCTGAGGCATTAGAGTGAAGTACAAGGAATTATGAGTAGGGGAGGAGTCAGAGCCATGGAACTGAAAGAAGCTTCAGAAGTCATTTCCAACAACCCATATGTTGAACCAGACAAAAATTAGATAACATGGATCTATTGTTATGGTAAATACATATCCTGCCAGACTGCCTAAATATAGCTACGCACTATACACAATGCAAATGCTTGACAGCAGTGGAAAGTCAAAGAAATTATGAAAAACATAGGTTCATAGGTTCATACTAGGCTGTCTGCCCTGGGGCAATTATAAGCCTAGCCCGATTCTGTATGGCTTACGCCACCCCTTGATTTGAGTATACTGTGCCCTTTTTAAGGTTTAGTTTACTGTGCCTCTGTCTAATAGTGACACAGGAGTAATCCCTGGGACAAACCTACGATCCCCCATCCACTTATCGAGATTCTTCTTGAAGAGATTCAGTGAGGTGCTCTGCCTCACATGAACTGGAATTATATTCCAGAGCGAAGGGAGCCTCTGGGTTATGAACCTGTCCCTCCAGCAAGTTCTATTTATTTCTGTGCTGAGGTTCAAGTCCCTCGAGCGTGTGGCTCTAAGGGATTTAGATTTACTGAGGTGGAGCATGTCCATTAATTCTGGATTTGACATAGCTTTGTATGTCAGGCATAGATCACCTCAAGTAGGCGGTATGCAACTGAGTAGAGCTGGAGTTTTTTAACCGAGCAGCATATGGCATCTGTTTGAGACCCTTGATCCTCTTGGTGAGATACTTTTGGGGTCTTTCTAATTGCTGCAGGTGTCGGGTAAGGTACATCCCAAAAGGGGCATTGTATTCTATGATGGGCCTGATGAGGGATGAATAAAGGCACGATTACCTCTCTTGCTCTAGATGTGAAACCCTTCGTGATGAGGTGGGCTATGTAGAAGGTCTTTCTAACCACTTTGGCAATGTGGTTTTCAAAGGAGAGATTGCTATCAACTTGGGTCCCCAGGTCCCTAATAACTTTCTCTGTACTTAATGGGTTTCCGCCTATGTGGTAATTTGTGGGCACATTGTTTTTGCCAAAGGGTATGACTATACATTTTTTGGCATTTAGCTTTAAACCATGGTGCTGGCACCAGTTATCTGTCTCTGTGAGACCTTTTTGAAGGATGTTTGTGTCAGCTGGAGAGTTGATTATGGCGCCCAGTTTGCAGTCGTCTGCGAACTTGGTGAGCCATAGTCCTCCCACGTTTGCCTGTACCTCGGAAAAGTATATACCAAACAAGAGTGGTCCCAGGACAGAACCCTGTGGTACACCACTTGTGACCGGTTTCGAGTCTGACATGGCTCCAGCAACTCTCACTCTGTGGGTTCTGTCTTTGAGCCAGTTTGCGACCCATCTTGTGACATATAGGGGTTTATATTTAAGCTGGATAGCTTATCTATGATGCCTGAGTGGGGTATTGTGTCAAATGCCTTTGCAAGGTCCAGATAGGCTGTGTGGACTACCTTCCCTTCATCTATGGCTTTGGTGACTGTTTCAAAGAAGTCAACCAGGTTCAAAAGGCAGGATCTGCCCTTGACAAAGCCGAACTGGGTAGGATCTAGTGTCTGTAGGTCCCCAATGTCTTTGTTTATGAGCACCATGATGATCCTCTCCATAGCCTTGCAGACTAAGCTAGTCAGGCTTATGGGGCGATAGTTTCCAGGATCCGTAGAGGCTCCACCTTTGTTGAGTGGGACCACTGTTGCTGTACGCCATTCTGTGGGCACATATCCTGTAGTGAGGCTGAGATTGTATAGCTGTTTTATTTGAGGGATTAGTTCCTCTTGTAGTTCATGTAGGACGCAACCTGGGACGCCATCTGGTCCCATGGAAGCAGTGTTTTTTGCTTTGGAGAGGGCAGCCTTCACCTGAGCATCTGAGATGTTTGGAAGGCAGCCCTCTGCCAGGATAGATACTTGCTCTTTTGGGGAGCGGGTTTGCACTGAACCTGTCTGCCAGGATATTGGCGATGTCTGTGGGTTCAGTGTATTTTTTGTCATTTAGAATCAACTCAGAACAAGTCTGGGAGTTGCATCCCAGGTTTCTAACATAACTGAAAAAGCCTTATGATTGTCTTTGGTGTCCTGTGCAATTTTTCTCTCAAAGCTGGCCTTGGAGGATTTTATGAGGATCGTAATTTTTGCTAGTACTGATCAGAGATGCCTTACCTATTAGGGATTTTGCTCTATCATGTAGTAGCTTCCTCCTTCTGTTGTACAGTTTATTTATGGCAGGGGTCCACCAGACTGGACGCCTGCCTTTGGATGATTGGGTCTTGGTTTTGTTTGGGATAGCATGATCCATGCATTCCTGGAGATGTCTGTAGAATGCATTTATATAGGATTCTGCAGTTTGGGCTGTAGTTTCCACTGGCCCTGGGGCCTTGAAGGATTCCACTTCGGTTTTGAGAAGTGAGAAGTTAGCTTTTGAGAAGTTTTTCACTGTGGTTTTCTGGGCTGGGGGTGGGGTCGGGATGTGGACATCCAGTGAAATTAATCTATGGTCTGATCTTACCAATGAGGGATATACTTCTGGTGTGGAGCATAGAGTCCCCATGTTGGTAATGATCAGGTCTAGTATGTTGTCCCCTCTTGTGGGAGTGGTGACTAGTTGTTCCATAGCATTTGAGTTTATAATTTCCAGGAATCTTTGGGCTAAGGTGCTGGGGCTTGAGTAGTGCTCCCAGTCAATGTTTGGGTAGTTGAAGTCGCCCAATATAATGGTGTTCGGAGAGATCTTCATGTTCTCCAATGTTTTCAGGAAGGCCGAATGGGATTCCTGACTTTGAGAGGGTGGTCTGTAGGATGCTATAAACTGAAAAGCAGTCTTGCCCACTGTTAGTTGCACATGGATGGTCTCCGATACTTCGTGCAATGCCACTAACCTGGAGGTGTGGATATCCTTGATAAATATGGAAACTCCCCCTCCTTTTGTGGTTCGGTCCGGGTTTTGGGGCCTAAAAGCATGATATGAGGTATAGTCTGGTAGTGCTGGGGTGCTCTCTGGAGCCTTGAACCAGGTTTCTGTCACTGCACAGATATCAATGTTCTCCATACTGAGGAGAGCTTCGAGTGCGTGCATCTTGAGGTTAAGACTTATGGCGTTTAGCAGCATTACCCTTAGTTTCTTGTTCCTTGTGCTGTCTATGGGGGTGGGTTTGACTTTTGAGCCTTGCCTAAAAAAGGCACTATGGGGGTGGCAAGAGCCTTTGCCAATATCCGAAAGCCCAGTGGTGACAGGTGCAAGCCGTCCCTAGTGAAGCAACGTGGCTTGTCGAGCATGTCATCCCTGGCTGACAGACACTGGATTCCCTTTGAATGACACCAAAATTTTAGCCAATTATTAAAATCGATCATTTTGTCTTTGTACTGTGGCATCATTCTAGGTGAGGGTAAGATGCTGCTCAAGGTCAGGGTCATACCAGCCTGGGCTACATGATCAGAGAGCTCCTCTATGTCTCTTTTCATGTAGTCCAGGGAGGTACGTCTCGGGTCATTCACACCAGCATGTACAATGACTGAGTCATATTTGTATTTGCTTTGGAGTGACCTGAGTGCTTGCGTTATGTGTCGGATCCTAGCACCCGACAGGCAGCTCACCATGACCTTCTCTTTATTCAGCCTGGTGAGCGGGACGTCACTGTGTCTGACAATAGAGTCACCTATAACAAGAGTATCAGGTGTGTTATTCAGCCTTAAGGGCTGTAGCTGCTTGGCACACTGACTTTGTGGGTTGTGTGTTGTGTGTGTTTTGTTTTTAGGTAGCGTTTGCTTGGATGTCTGCTTTGGAGGTCTCTGTTGCTTAGGTAGATTTTTATTTAGAGCCTCCGAGTATGTTTTTGTGTATTTATGTGTTTGGTTCGCTGATGTGGTGGGACTATGTGATACTGGAATTGTGTTGTGTGAGGTTACCTTCTCCTCCTGACTGGTTACACCAGTTTTGAGATGAGAGAGCTCAGCCTCCAGTTTGCTAAATAGTTGCATCTCTCACATATATTTGAACCTGTTTGGTGGAGGAGAGGGTTGTCCGTGTACATGAGACAGTTGTAACATTGCCTCAAAATTCCCAGATTCACCAGCTGGACTGGAGAGGAAACCATTGACTGACCTTTGGACATGCTAGAGTAACAGGGAAACTGAATTTAAGATGGACAAATAGAGGACAGGGTAATCGTAGAGGGTATAAGAGTAAGTAGTGCTTATGGTTTAATAGTGCTAACTTGTAGGATTACTTAATTGGACCAGTGAAGGGCCTTAGAATGAGAATATGGTGTTTAAATTGAAAGATAGAGCAGTTCTAAGGGAAAAAGTGAAGAGCAGACTTTATGGAGCCAGGAATAGTTTATACCCAATTAGGCGGCACTGCCCGCTGTTGCGCTATGCACAAAAACGCGCAAAACCGTGCAAAAGAGGGTTTTAAGAGAGGAAGATGAAGGAGTTTTGGAATTGACCCAAAATGGCCAATAAAACTACAGTTTCAAGTCACTAACCACTCCCACAGGGGCAGGCAGGCTGCTCAATGTTTTTCACTGCCACTGATCAACAGAGAGACTTTCCTTTAGCCCAAGCAAAAAATGGCCTCACAGAAACTTACAAACAGTTCAAGAACAGCCAGCCTATAACTGAACTTTTTTAAATCTCAGAAAAGTGGGAAAAAAGCAAGATTTTTTTTGTTTTTTGTTTTTCAGAGATAGCAGAGGTTAACAAGTATCAACAAGTTATAACAGTGCAGTAAATGACCCCACACAAGAGTGCTAGGCCAAAGACAGATAAAATGCAAGTTTTGAGAAAAAAACGATTTTAAAAATAAGTGCAAACAGGAAATTCAGTAAACAGCTCTAGGTTGTGCTCTAAATACAGTTACTAATGCAGAAATCAAATTTAACAAGCCAGAAAATGCTCAAAATAGGCGGCTATGCAGAAAAACTTAGCAAATAAACAGAGGAAAAATACTTAAAATCTCAAAAGTGGCTCCTTTCTTCTCTCAGCGTTTTCTCCTCTTGGTGGGTGCTTCACCAACAGCCAACAAGCCTGAAAAGACGCCCAAACCACGAGGCAACCAGGTTTTAAGAGAGGAAGATGAAGGAGTTTTGGAATTGACCCAAAATGGCCAGTAAAACTACAGTTTCAAGTCAGTAACCACTCCCACAGGGGCAGGCAGGCTGCTCAATGTTTTCCACTGCCACTGATCAACAGAGAGACTTTCCTTTAGCCCAAGCAAAAAATGGACTCACAGAAACTTACAAACAGTTCCAGAACAGCAAGCCTGTAACTGAACTTTTTTAAATCTCAGAAAAGTGGGAAAAAAGCAAGATTTTTTTTTGTTTTTTTGTTCGTCTTTGAAACAGTCCCTCACATGGATATAAACCTTAGAAGTTTTTACGCTGATTTTTAGCAAATACAGTACATTGTGTATCATTGCTAATCTAATTCCAAGCCTAATAAAAGAGCAGTAGAGGTAAGTCACTTTTATTACTCCAGTTTGCTTCACACAAATGCATACCACCCCCTTCCAAGCTGTATATGTGAGTGTTTAACTTGATCAAATTACAGTAGGGTCAGTCATATTCTCCAAGAGTCCGATCATGTACCCATCAGTTATAGCTACTTTGCTATGTACCCTTAAATATATAATTAATGGCCAGAGTAATGTATTTCAGTTTTGTTTCACACAAACTTTCAACGGCCATTGTAAGGTATTCCAGCATTCTTCACACAAATGCAAACTAGTTCTGCAAAGTCAGAGTAATCTTCATTTAATTTGATCAAATAACAATATGGACCATCATTTTCATCCATAGACAACTCACACATCCAGCAATTGTAGCCAGTTTGTTGATGCCTCAGATGCCAGATTCTTCTTCTTTCGGCTTTTCCCGGTTAGGGGTCACCACAGCAGATCATCTGTCTGCTCATGATTGGCACTAGAGTTTTATGGTGTCGAGTTGCCAGCCCGGCGCCCAACCTTCCACAGAAGGCACATACATGCACACACTCACACCTAGGCCAATTTAGAGTGTCCAGTCCACCTACATCATGTCTTTGGGATGTGGAAGGAAACCAGAGCACCTGGAGGAAACCCATGCGACCACAGAGAGGACATGCAGACTCCGCACAGAAGGCACCCCAGCCGAGGATCGAACCGGAGAACCTTTTGCTGCGAGGCGGCAATGCTGACCGCTGCACCACCGTTGCCTCAGATGCCAGATTGCTGTAAAAAATATAACAATGGTCACAGTAATGTATTTCAGTTTTGTTTATCCCAGACACACAGTAGCAAAGTCAAGCTTAGCACCAACTAATAAAGGCATCAGGAAGGTGTTTTATTTTGTCTTACATGACTGAAAATGGTTCTGCCAATCTTAACACCACCTAATAATGGCTGTAATAATGAGTTTAAACTTCATTTCATATGAACGCATACATAGTCTTGCTAAGCATTGCAATTTTTTCAGGTTTTTCCTACTTGAATTACAACTGCTACCATTTAGAGGACTGTAATTCACAGGCAGTCAAAACTTTCCTTGTCATTTGAATAAAATCATTGTCAATGAGGCAAATTATTCCAGTTTCAGAAGTACTTGTTTTAGTGTATGTTCATCATATTGACCACTAATGCAGTAGCCTTAGCTATATAGGGTTATATCCTGTCAAGGATATAAGAGCCAGCCAGCTTTTAAAGCTTCAGGGCACCTTCCATGCATCCAAACTGTCTGGCAGCTTGAGCTGAGCTGTCTAAAAGACAAGTTTCGGTGCCAATCCCTTCAGAGATTTACTGCTGCCAAAGAGTATGCTCCTCTGCGGCTTTCAAGGATCAGCGGTTGTCTTGTGCTGTTCCTTTGCTGGGCAGATAATTTCCAATTGGGGCAAAAACTTTCCACTCAGTAATTTTTGTTTATTATTACTTTCCTGTTCAGGAAAGTTATTTTAAAGCTAGGAGTTTCTGTTTAATGGACAGTGAAAAGGCTGTACTATACTTTTATATGGGAGCATTATTTTTTCCTGTCAGTCTAAAAGTTGTTTAAAGTAACTGAAGAACATTTTTTCTGTTGAGAAAGTGTTTATTTTACTTTGTGGAGATATTGGAGTGTTTTAAATTTTTTTTTACCATGTTTATCTGTGAAAAAGGTGACTTTTAAAGACTTTTTTCTTGCTTGCTTGCATTTTCTGTTTACTTTCCCCTGGAAAGACACACCATTTTTGGCTTTACGGTAGATCTGTTGGTCCCATTGTCTGTCCTTCTTCCAGCCACAAAAAGAAAAAGTAATACAAACAGCCTTTGCCATCACAGCAAGCTAGCAATTTTCCTCAACCATAGGTGAGTGACTTTGCTGTGGCCATTAGTTGTACCTCAGATCATTTATCGTTTACCCCAGATCCCTCTGGTGTAGCACCTACAGCCACTGTGCACCGGGGGTTAGTCACGTCTTCTGCTACTGTTGCGGTCTCCTCAAGGGGGGGCAAGGGAGAGCCATTCCTGTCAGTCCTGACAGAGGGAAAGGGAAGGTTTCCTTGTTTCGTCAGAATGTTCTGCCCCTCCCTTGGGAAGCTGCTGCCATCAGTAGCACTGTTGGTCTCATTTTTTCCTGTCAAAACTAACCTGAAAACTAAGCTTGTATCTACTCCACCTCAAATTTCCTTAAACATAAGTGGTTCACTGGGTCTGGCTTAAGGTTTAAGTCAAGCTATTGATTCCTTTTATCAAATAGTTTTTGGTAAAAGAAAAAGGGATACAACCTTTCCTGAAAAGATTCAAAATTCCTAAACCTGATCCAGTAGCTATAGCTTTACTTAATTCTTCTACTGCTAAACACAGTCCTACTGGTCCTGATAAGAATGAGAAAATAAGTATGGGAAAAAAAAGTGTATGCTTCTGCAACTTTGATTTGACTTTTGAACTGTCAGTCTCATATGTTAAGGTTTGTTCTGACTAATTGTGAAAGTACAAGACATACTTAGTGATAGAACCAGTCCTCCTTCCCCGGTGGGAGAGAGGTTTTATTCAAAGATGTTTTTAATGCCAAAGAAAGAACATGCTTTGAGACCAGTCCTAGATCTTTCTTTCCCAAACCTGTTTGCGATAGTGCCCAAATTCAAAATTTCACATCATCTTCCTCATTCCAATTTCCTTGTAGCATTAGATTTAAAAATGTTTATCACATTCCTATTCATCCAGATTTCAGGCATTGCTTAAGGTTTTGTGTGGTTGGGTCACATTATCAGTTCTCTGCCTTAACCTTTGTGCTATCCACTGCACTGAGTGTTCACAAAAGTCTTTAGCTCCAGTTATAGCTCATTGCAGGCTACAGGGTATCCATATTTTCCCATATTTAGATGACTTGCTTGTCACTGCAGAGTCTTTCAAAATGTCAGAAATCTCTCTCTCTCTCTTGGATGAGCAATCTCTTACACAAGCTGGGACTCATTGAGAACATTCAAAAGTCTTTATTGACTCCTAACAGGATTGCATTTCTGAGATGTTAGCTAGACACTACAGTTTGAAGAGCTTTTCTTCCACAAGAAAAAATAGACCTATATCTAGATCTGTTTCTAGGGTTTTCATTCAGACTTTGGTCACTGAGAGGGAATACATCAGGATTTTGGATCTCATGGCTTCTGTGATTCTCATGATATCCCTGGCAAAACTCCATATGAGAAAGAAACAGTGGTATCTGAAGTCTCATTGGTCACAGCATGAACTCCTCTTGTTTTTTTCAGATCCCAGTGCTGTGGTTTGGCAGAGGGAAATCACTTAGTGGAGACAACAGATGGTCCTAAATCCAGGTCTCCTCTTTTCTGTCTCTGTTCCAAAGCAGTTGGCCACCACAGACACCTCAGACTTTGCTTGGAGAGCAGTTTCAGGGAGAGAGAAATGTGCAAGGTGTGTGGGACACTAAGGACAGTTGAAAGCATACAAATATAAAAGAGATGATCTGTCCTGTAAAAGAGATGATCTGCCCCTGGTCACCACCTTAGTAGTGGGTGTTAACCCTAACGCTGCCCCTTCCCTCAACCCAAACCCTACACCTTATCTTCAGAAAAACCTTTCCGTAACACTGTCACTACACAAGACACACCTTCACAAACACATACCCAAACAACTCTAATTTTCACTCCAAACCCAACCCGGGCCGTAACTCTAAAATACAAAGAACAAGTCCAGAGGCAACACCATACAAAGAGAAGGAGACTTTATTGATATGCAACACAGACCATATATAAAAAAGTGAGCGTTTTTGTGTTCCTAAGAATGCTTCTTCAGACTTATTTACCCTGAGGACCAAGTTTCTTTTATCTTTTAACTCTAAAATACACAAACTCACACACAGTCATACAAACCTATCCTTTAAGTCATCCCTGAACATAGCCTTAACTCACATACACCCACACCCATACCCACACACAATCTCACCCCTCGAATCCCACTTAACTGTCTCAATTTTACACACCATTGACATTTCCGCTGCTAGGCTAAACATAACTGTCAACATTAAGCCATGCCCCTGCATTTGCTGAAGAAATATATATATATATATATATATATATATATATATATATATTCAGTGGGTGGGTTGTCGGTGATGAAACTGATCCAAGTTTCAGTTTATGGAGAATTTATCTACTAAATCTGGTAAGACTGTTTGCTGGCTGAAGGCAGCACAATTACTTTGTGGTAAAATATAAACATTAGACAGTTGACTAGCTAGCCTGGAGTTTTGTACTGTGTGTCATGGAAGAATGTGCAGTCTTAAAGTCAGTCAGGTAAGAAAAAGGAGTAGTATTGGAGGTTTGCTCCAGATTAAGTGAATTTTCTGTTACACCTGAATTTCTGTAGATTGTTTAATTGTAAAGATTATTGCTCAAGACAGACCTGTGTAATGGTAAGAATTAGCTTTTTGATTTGGTTTATGAGATGTGCCAATTGTGATATGGTCAGCTTTAGTATAAGATATCTAGAGATAGACCAGCGGTGGTCTCTGTAAGACATTACACCCTTGAGCTGACTGTGATCTAGAGCCACTGTCTGAGATTAATACATGTACAAATGGGTTAGGCTGTTTAAAATATGTAAGTGTATTCACCTGGCAAAAAGGATGATCAAGTTAACTGGTATACTGGTTTAGTTGCTCCTAATTTGCAAGTACAGAAGTTTTTTTTTAAACATTTGCCATCAACATTACTCATATTTCTGGGTTAGCAAAACCTTTGCAATCTCTGGATTTTTACCCCCACCCCCACCCATTGGTGGTCATGTGGTCACTGATGAAGTCAGCACTGGCAAGTATTAATTCATATGTTTATAAACATCCAGCCCAGTGTGCTGTCATTGTAGGAGGTCATGTGTACTTTAGCGAGGGGAATAGTTGAGCAATTAAAAATGAATGACTACAGTCGTACAGTGAGAATTTCTTGTCAACATTTAGATGACCAGTAGTGTTGAACTCTGTCTTTATGCAGGACGTAAGCAATTGTAGCTTCTCTGCTACAATAGAATCATGTCTCTGAGAGAATAAATAGACAGGCTGCTGTGAAAGTTTTTCATTTATTGACTTTATTTTGAACCTGGATGAATTCTAGTTGTGGAAGAAATATATTTTTTCTTGTAATAAACAGGTGCAGGTGTCAGTGGTATACAACAGAAGCATCTGCTGCACCTTTATGTGTTCTTTTGATTGCATGATGTTATAACTCAGGTGGATGAGTTATGGATTACATATTTTATCAATGCTCTAGAAAGTGCTAGAATATCAGGGTGATAAAGCATTACCAAGACATGATCAAAGTAGGTTTTATTCCTAATATTTTTTTTGTTACTGGCAGTACGTTTTAGACAGCAGCATTCTACAAATAAACTTTGGTGAATTAATGACAGTGTACTGGCTAGTTACTGTGTTGCAATGAATGTGTCTGGAAAGTAGAATTATTGATGGTAGGAGCTATACATATGAAGTCTTACCTGTTGTCCTAATTTATTACTTTTTAACTGCATAACTGCTAATTTTAAGCATAACTTGTTTTGGAAAAGTCACATAATTTTTATCTTTTTTCATCCAATGTTGTCTCTTCCATTTAAACAAATGGGTTATTGGATCTGTCCCAGATCTGACTTCAGCCACTCTCAGACTTTGGAGCCATGGCTGAGGCTCCTTCCCATTCATATAATTCTCCCTCCTAGTAGGAGGTTACCTCATATCTTGTTTGCCACTCCTTTGCTTCAGCCTCAGGTATCAGGGTCTGCACTTTGGGTGCAGCTAAGTGGAATTTGTTTCATATCTTTCCCTTTTGGGGCAGTTTAAACTTTGTTTCTTCCCTTTAGCTTTCTCTAACTTCCCCTATCTATAGAAAATATATATATATGTGTGTGTGTGTGTGTGTGTGTGTGTATATGTATATATATATATATATATATATATATATATATATATATATATATATATATATATGTATATATATATATATATATATATATATATATATATATATATATAAAATTGTAGCTTCTCTTTTTGTTAGTCTCTTCACTTTGACCTTTCTAGGTAGTGTTTGGTAGTTTTTTCATAGTTGTGGATAGTTTGTTAGTATTTAGTGTTATTTGTATTGTGTTTTGTCTGTGGTAGTTTTTCTAGCTGTGTTTTAGTCTGTGGATTCTTAGGAGATATCATGATGGAGAAACCCTAGGATTTCAAAAAATGTGTTGTGTGTGGACACAAGATCCCACATGTTTATTGACTGGGACCTTCACACTTAGAGTAGGACTGTTCCATTTGTTCCTCTTTCTAAGCCAGGGCCATAACATAAAGGCAAAACAAGTTGGTGCTTTTGGTACATCACCCTGCCACAGTAGGAGAAGGTCCCACTCCTCTTTCCATTTTAATCTAAAAGGTGGTGGATAAAGCTGAGGGGGGACAAAGGTAGTGACAAGGATAAAGAGAGAGAGCAGCATGAAAGAAAAACATAAGGACTCCCACAAGTGGTCTCCAGAATGTTCAGATCCCTCTTGCCCGGCACTGAAGCTCCACAAGTCATTGGATCCTGCTGCATCTACTGAACCAAGCACCTTCAGATCCTCCATTCCAGAAATCTCACTTATCTCCAGAGCCAGTGATCCCTAGGCTCAAGTCATCCTTTCTGCAGGAGATGTCCTTTCATAGGATCTTTCAGCTCTGCTCTATGGTATCATCTTTGAAGTCAGGCCGATACACCAGGAACCTCTCAGAAGAGGACTTGGACAGAATGATGATGAGGAAGTTCCTGAAGACCTGCATCCAGATGATGATTATCATGGCTGCCACTCCTGTCCGAGACCCAGGGCTTGTCCTTTTCATCCCTATGGTTGTGCCTCCTTCCCGAATCCAACTCTTGGACTCAGGGCCTTTGGATCTGAATAAATCCTGGGATTTGTCTACATCAAATTCAAAGGTTTGGACTTCATCAAGTGCTGGCAGTGTCTCTGACCTAGTTGACTTCCTAGTGTTTCGGACTTTGATGGGTCTCCTGAACCAAGGAGTTGGGGTCAACTCTGAAGCTATCAGAGCTACCCCTTCCTGTTGGGACTTTGGTATTGGATAGTTCCAGCACTGGCTCAAAAGCTGAGTCAAGTGGTTTCTCGAGGTCAGCCTATCAGGACCCTTGGATCCCACAGGGGTGGTTTCAGAGTCATTTTTAGCTTTGGCTTTTCAGGACTTTAAGAGAGTGCTTTCTCAGTCTAAAGAGAAGGCCTCCTTTCCCTGCTTGGATCAGCCTTACTCCCATGGAATTCTTTGGGTCCTTGGCCCTCATGTTTCATCTTGTCAGGAAAGCCAGCCCCTCAAAGCCTTGAGGCAATTTTATGTGGTGGACTTTGCATCATCTTTGAAGTTTTCTCTAGAACACCCCACTAGAGAGAGTTACAGGAAACCGTCATGCAAGAGGAGGCACATGGACTCCCCACTGGAGTCTCATACATAGGATACTGATTACAATGAACTGGAGGGATCCCCCAGATCCCCTTGAGGATGTCTGTTTCATTGAAATTCTCAAGCTTCTCAAAAAAAAAAAAAGTGAGGTAGTCCACCGACGCCCCTTCCCAGGAGGAATAAGTATTCCTTGAGGCTTTAGGGGTTGGTCCATCATGTAACATGTTTTCAGAGGATTTGATAAAGGAACTGCCAAATCCCTCTCCGGGTTCTTCTGTACAGAGGAGAAGAAAGCTGCTGACATGCATTTGGCCCCTTCAGTCCCTATCAAATGTGTTAATCTGCTTTATTGTAAATGCTGCTGATGGCACGTCAAGAGCATCAGGTACTGGAATAGCTGTCAGATATAATGCCTGGATGCATCTCTCTGACTTCAGTGTACACTTCATAGTGTCCTTTATTAATGCTTCCTATGATGGGTCCACCCTGTTTGGACCTATGGTTAAAGAGAGATACTGTCCAAAAGTGAACAGGTGGACAAAACCTTGTCTACCATTGGAATATGGTTTTCTATCCCCCAACAGACCTTCTCAAGAAACTAGAAGAGTGGGAAGAAACTGTGGTTCTGCAAATCCCAAGTACTTCTGGCAAAAGACCCCCCCAAAGGGGGGGGGGGCGCAGTCATAGTGGACTTTATCCATGATGCAGAGTTAGGCTCTTCAACATCAGGCAGTGGCTGTAGACTCCCATCTGAAACCAATATAAAGGTCCATTCTACATCATCTTGGCTTGATGGCAGCTGCCATTACTTTAGTCCTTCTGACCAGGTTTTATATGAAGGTGCTACAGTGGGCCCTCGCAGTTCAGTGTTCAGTGCAAAATCAACCTATGAATTTTCCAGTGTCCTTCACTAAAATTTGAAAAACTCATATTCAGTCGTGACTAAACTCTCTGACTGTATCTCAGGGATGACCTTTTGTTCCCTTACTTCCCAGACCACAGTAACCAAAGACATTTCTCAACCAGGGTTGGGGGTGGTATTTTGTGGGAAAGACTGTCCAGGGCTTGTGGTTCCCCCTAAGAGGCCATTCTTCACAACATTGTCCAGGAGATGATGGCAGGCCTCCTTGCACTATGGGCTTTTCAGGACTCCCTCCCCAGAGGTGTGATTTCCATCCAGATGGACAGCATGTCTGTGGGTTGGTACATCAGCAAACAGGAGGGAACACATTCTTATCAGTTGTGTTGAGAGACTGTGAGGGTTTGGCAATAGGTGATGTCTTCCTAGACACATATTGGAGTAGTCCAGTGTTCTAGTGGACAAGTTGAGCAGATGTATTTTCCTACCTCATGAGTATTCCCTCAATACAATAATGGTGGAGCAGATCTTCAGCCGCTGAGGCTGACTATGCTGTGATCTGTTTGGTTCCCCATTCAGCACCAGATGGTGCAGGTTCTTTGCTGTAATCCCCCAAGAAGGAGAGTCCCCAAGGGACACTCCCATTTACACTTGGCCTCCCAGTCACTTTTATGCTTATCCTCCCACGTCTCATATTCCAAGGTTTTTGCAGAAAGCAATATGGAGCAAGGCTTCAGTAATTCTCATTGCTACCATCTGGTCTCAGCATTGGCAACCCATCCTCTGGTCTCATCAAATTCAACCCCAGTGGGTGCTGGACCTTGTGACAGATCTTCTTTCTCAGACTTCCAGGTAGCCTTACCTGGGCATAAAAGCTGTCAAGTTGTCCACATGGTTTCTTCAATTCTGGTGATGGTTTGACAGTCCAGGCTTTCATCCCTAGTGATACACATTCTTACTTCTGTACAGAAACCCTCAACCAGGAAGACCTACAAAACTAAATGGAAAAGATTTTTTATTTGGGCTGCAAGTAGAATAATAGACCCCCTTTTCAGTTCCCCTCCAGCTATTTTAGACTTTTTGGACAGTCTTTTCCATAGTGGTTCTAGTTACTCTGCTATCAAAGTCCATTTGGCAGCAATCTCCAGTTTTCACACTGGAAAAAACAATCACTCATTGCTTCCCTTTAATTATTTAAGTCTTCTTAAGGGGCATCTTTCTGCTGCAACTTCCACTTAGACATCATCTTCCTCCTTGAGATATTATCTTTCTTCTGCAGGCTTTGATGAGACCCCCTTTTGAGCCTGCAGCAACAGCTGATTTGAAATATCTTTATTGGAAACCTCTTTTTCTAGTGGTACTTACTTCTGCATGAAGAGTGTTGGAACTCCATGACCTTTCCTGCAAAGCCCCTTATTAGGCCTTCCACAAGGACAGAGTGACTTTAAGAACAAACCCCATCTTTTCTCCCTAAGGTGGCTTCTGAATCATCAGTCAGTCAATCAGTCTGTCAACCTTCCTGTTTTCTTTCTCTATTTTTCCAATAAAGGGGAGTACATGCTACATCTTCTGGATGTACATAGTCAACTCAGGTTTTATTAGCATCTCACTAAGAATATCAGAAAGACTGGCAAGTTGTCTCTTTCCTCAGTAGAACTGGGTAAATGAATGTCCAAAGCAACTCTTTCACACTAGTTATCTGAATGTGTTTCCCATGTTTACAAGGAGAAGGGATTGTCTTTACCTGATACTCCTAAGGCTCCTTGTACAAGGTCAACAGCTACTTTGATTGCATTCTCCCTCCAAAGTGCCAGTTGAAGATGTTTGTGCTGCAGCCATTTGGTCAAATGTCCTTACCCTCATATGTCATTATAAATTAGACTTGCAGTGTAGGTCCAGAGCTTCCTTTGGGTCAGCTGTCCTCTTGAATATCCTTCCATGAGTCCCCCAAAGATTTATGATAGTTGGGGACTTTGTCCTATTCATTGATGAATGGACAGAAGAGACAACATGGTATACAAAAGTTATGCACTTAACATAATATCCATGTTGTCTGCTTCCTTCCTTCAACTTCCCTCGCCCCTTTCCTCTTCCAGTTGGTATAGGTTCTTAGGTATATACTTTGCTAAAGACCACTGGGACCTTTATAAGTCTAGCCATGCAACCTAAATGTATCCCATGGGATATTTTGCCTTAGAGATTGTTTTAAGGAGTGTATATTAGGGTGTGATTTAACTAGTATCTCTGCCCATCAGAGAAATTGGTGCCAGGCCAGGATTGCCTTTCCAATTTCTCATCCATAGACCCAAATTACTGTTGAATAGGGTTAGGGAAAGGCTGTGCTTCACATGATTGGGAAGCCTATTCCAGAAAATGGGAATTAACTGAGATGCATACCTGTCCCACCAACATGTCCTATTTAAATCTCAACCAAAGTTTAAATCCTTGGATCTAGCAGCTTTGATGCTGTTCATTTTGTAGATATGCAAAAGGTTCATCAGGGTGGGATCCAAGGATGCATTGTATGCCAGGCATGAATTGGCTGTCAGCAGTGTGTAGGAAATAGGGTATAGGGATAGGGCATTGTACTTGCATCCTATGTTCTTTTTGCAAGGAACTTCTGTGAACATGCCAGTTGTTGAATGTGCCTGGTCAGGTACATACTTAACGGTGGATCTGATAAGGGCTGAGTATAGTAGTACAATGACTAAACTTGACCTAGAGACCATGCCCTTATGTATTAGTTGAATGACATAGAATGATTTTCTTACTACCTTAGACACATGTTGGTCAAAAGCCGCATTACTAACTACGTGAGTCCCTGAAACCCTGACTACTGTGTCAGCTTTTAGTGGTTTATTGATGAGGTAGTTTCCCAGGGTGTCTGACTCCCCAAAAGGTACTGTTTTCCATTTCTTGGCATTGAGTTTTAAGCTGTTGCATTGGCACCAGTCATTTGTCTCTGTTAGACCTTCCTGTAAAATGTTTGTGTCTTGGTGTGGTTCGATGAATGGTCCCAGCTTGTAGTCATCTGCACACTTGGTAAGCCAGAGATCCTTGACTTCTGAGAAATAGATGCCAAAGAGGAGCGGACCCAGAGCAGAGCCCTGGAGGACTCCATTGGTGACCAGCCTCTTTGTGGAGATGGTCTGTCCAATCCTAGCCTCCTTGGTCTTGTCTGTGAACTAGCTGGCTGTCCAGCACATTACATAAGGGTTCACACTGAATTCCACGAGTTTGCTTACAATACCTGAGTGGGATATTGTATCAAATGCCTTAGCTGGGTTAAGGCAGACAGTATGCACCATTTTGTCCTCATCCATTGACTTGGTGATATTCTCAAAGAAGTCCACCAAGTTTATTAGACATGACCTGCCTTTGACAAAATCAGACTGGGTCAGGTCCAGTGTCTGAAAGTTCCCTATGTCATTGTTAATCATGTCCATGATAATTCTTTTCATGGTTTTGCATAAGAGACTTGTCAGACTAGTGGGTCTGTCAATCCCAGGATCTGTTGATGGCCCACCCTTGTGTGGAGGGATGACTGTTGTGGTTCCTCCATTCACATGGGATGAAGCTTGTTCAGAGTCTGTGGTTGAATAGTGTCTCCCATGGCCCTGACAGGTAATATTTTAGGCTGTTTAGGAGGCATCCTGGAATGTTATCACGGCCCATCAAAGCTTTATTCATGGCCTTAATGAGCTCCTTTAAGCCCTGCTTCTTGCTAGTGGGAGGGGTTATGTTAGATGGTTGGGGTTGGCTAGGGATGAGAAGGTGGTGTTTGCTGCATTTCCTGGTTCCATGAACATGGCCCGTTAACAAGCATTTCAGCATACTGTTGTGCACTTCCTTTGAGGTTTCAGATGTAGCTGAAGAGGGCCTTATGGTTGTCCTTAGCTTGGAAAGCTTATCTTTATCTCAAAATTTGCTTTGCTGGACTTAATTAATTCTCTTAGAACTCTATTCAGTTTGAAGAGAGAGAGTTTTTATCATTTGGTGTTACACTTCATAATTTTAGCTATGATATACTTTTTATTTTGTTGTATCGCCTGTTTCATTTTGGATTCCACCAGGGTGGTTTGTTTTTTAAGTTAATTTTCAGATTACTTCTGGTAGTGACAGACATCTCTGTGTAGTCACTGATATGGTTGTACAGAGACTTCTGTAAATAATTCTGCAGAGAGTGCTGTGTTGTCTGGGTTTGAAGGGCCTTGACATTTGACAGGTTCTCTTTTAGGTAGCTATCCTTGGAGTAGTTCCTAACTGTGACAAGAGTTTACTGGGGTTACAGAATTGATTTTTATTTCAAAGGAGACTGCTTTGTGGTTGACCTTACCAGAGAGGACATAACACCTGGGGGGGGGGGGTAGCATTCTCCCATGTTTGTGAGTACCAGGTGTCATATATTTGTACCTTTCATAGGCATATGCACTATCTGTTCCAGGATGTTTTTGTTTACAAAATCTAGGAATCTCTGAAACTGCAAATTTGGGCTGTATAGGATTCCCAGTTTATAGTGGGCTAATTAAATTAAACTTCCCCAAGAGTATGGTATTTACTTGAATGGTGAATGTCTTCAGTAGGTCTAAGTATGAGCTATGGGTTTCATGGGACATAGAGTGTGATCCATAGCTTGCTCGGATATGGTATGGGACTTTCCCCATGATAATGTGGACATGGAGGAACTCCAGCATGTCATTCTGTTTAACCAACCTAGAGGTATGTTTATTTTTGATGTAGATCAAGACACCTCCACTTTTAGTGCCTGCCTGCACAGCTGTTGGTCTGAATGTGTGGAAGGCACTGAAGCCTTGCACTGCTGGGGTACTCTTTGCATCTTTAAATCATGTCTCGTTAACTGCAAAGATGTCTGTATTCTCCAGGATGAGGAGAGCTTGGAGGGAGTGGAGTTTCTTGTTTTGACTCCTGGCATTGAACAGTAACACCTTTAGATTTCCTTGGGTAGATTTTACTATGTTGGAAGTTTTGTCAATTTGGTATTCCCTAAAAAAAAGGCCCTGTTGAGGAGGACAATGTTTTAGCTGATATTTCAAAGCTTAGAGGGGACAGGTGCAGACCATCCTTGGCAAACGTGGTTTGTTAACCTTGTCCTTCCATGCTGATAAATATTGTATCTCCCTAGAATGACAATAGAAACTAAGCCAGTTATTAAAGTCAGCCAACATCTGTTCATATTGTGGCATTGTCCATGGAGAAAGTAGACTGCTGATTAATGTTAGGCACAGACCAGCACTTGCCACATAGTCCAAGGGTTCCATAATGTATCCTTTCATGTAATGCAGGAAGGTATGTCTCAGGTCATCTACACCTATGTAGACTATGACTGAATCGTACTGGTACCTCTGGTGCACTGACTTGAGTAGTGTGACACTGGCCCCTGATAGGCATCTGATTGTTATTAGCATCATCTTCATTCTGCTGAGTGGGGCATCAGAATGTCATACAATGGAGTCCCCTATGATTAGAGTCCTGGTAGTGTATTATCTTGCCTTATGGGCTTGGTAGTTGCAGCTGCACTGGGTGTGGCTGCATGTGCAGTATTGAGTGTTGTTACTGTGGAGTGCTTTGGAGTATGCTGAGGATATGTTTTGCAGGTGGAATGTCTGAAAGGTCTTTTGGGTTTGGGAGGATTGCATTTAAATGCCTCAGCATACATAATGATTGAATTTAAGTGCCACAACATAACTAGGTCTATGTTTAGGGTGCGCACTTGTTGTGGTAGGTATAGTTTGTGTGTGTGTGTGTGTGTGTGTGTGTGTGTGTGTGTGTGTGTGTGTGTGTGTGTGTGTGTGTGTGTGTGTGTTTCTGGCTATCAGATTATTATTTTGGATGCTTGTATATGAGAATTTTGCCTCCAAAGGTATTTGTGTGTGTGTGTGAATGTGTGTGTGTGTGTGTATCTTTCTCTCATTTTTATATATATATATATATATATATATATATATATGTGTGTGTGTGTGTGTGTGTGTGTGTGTATGTATATATATATATATATATATATATATATATATATATATATATATATATATATATATATATATATATATATATACAGTGGATATAAAAAGTTTACACACCCCTGTTAAAATGCCAGGTTTTTGTGATATAAAAAAATGAGACCACAATAAATCATTTCAAAACTTTTCCCACCTTTAATGTGACCTACAACCTGTACAATTCAATTGAAAAACAAGCAAATCTGTTAGGGTAAAAATATAAAAAATAAAAAATGTACAGTACGCTGGTTGCATACTTTGTTGAAGCACCTTTTGATTTAATTACAGCATTCAGTCTTCTTGGGTAGGAGTCTATCAGCATGGCACATCTTGATTTGGCAATATTTGCCCACTCTTCCTTGGAAAAGCACCCCAAATCTGTCAGATTGCGAGGTTATCTCTTGTGCACAGCCCTCTTCAGGTCACCTCACAGATTTTCTGTTCGATTTAGGTCTGGGTTCTGGCTGGGCATTCCAAAATTTTAAATGTTATGTTGTCCTTTCTTGCCTTCATTCTTACAATGATGGGTTCAGAGCCGATTCTCGACTCTGACTCAGCTGAATACACAGCTGAAAGACTCAAGCTTGCCTCTTGGCAAGTAGATATCCCATAATGCAGTGGTGTAATTCCCTAGATCTCGTTTTCCGCTTTACGAGCTAAGTTTTGAAAATTTTCTTCACATTTCCTTTTAGAAGCTGTAATCCTGTTCTATTTTATAATAGATAGCTTAGTATTTAGCAATATCTAAATTGTTGTGTTTTTTCTTGCATTGTAGTTACATAGTTATAGCTTATTCCCTTTGGTGATGCTTTTGGCCATCGTTTCATAGGCCTAACTGTATCCCTTGTAGTGGTTGTTGTGTCTTTTCGTAGTTAATTAGTAGCTCGTTTAAGTTTGAGAGCTCTTTGCCCATTTTAGTTAGAGGGCTTGTAGTTAGCGTGTTGTTTTTTCTGGGAAATAGGGCCGTTTGAGTTAGAGGCCCTATTTTACTCCCTTGTTGTCTGTCTCCTTCATGTTTCCTGTAGTTTACTATAGTTCAATTTAGTTTAAGTAGTTAAATTTCTTGTTATTATATTGTGGTCTTATCTTTGTCATGTCTAAAGACCCAAAAGAGAGGGAACATAAGCTTTTGGGCTTCAAAAAATGCCAGAAGAGTTCACAAAAAATGTCTATGACAGACAGTCATGTCATAGGTGTGTATTGCCTTGGAGCTATTCATTTACAAGAGGATTGTACGTTTTGTCATTCCTTCAGTGCCAGGGTTTTACAAGAAAGGAGAAGCAAACTGATCCTTAAAGGGCTCTTAAAGCCAACTTTTGAGGAAGCTATTCACAGTTCTTCTTCCTCTTCTTCTTCTCCTTCTTCTAAAAAGGAAAAAACCCAAAAGAGACAATCACCTGCAACATCGGCTCAAGTCGGAGCCACCAGTCAAGTTGCCAAAAATTTCTAAGGCCACTACTTCCTCGGCTCCACAGACCTTGGAGCCGTCGGAGGTCATACTAATTGCCAACTCTGGTTCTTTGGTTCCAAAGTCCTCGGAGGTGCAAGAGACCTCTTCTCAGAGCCGGTCCATGGATATTTCACCGGTTTCTCCGACACTGAGATCTCCCATTCTGCACAGGTCTCATTCTCCATCCCTATCCTTCAGGTCCACCAGGAGCTTATCTGGCGATGGCATGGAGCAGGTGGTGCGCAGACTCTTGAAGTCACCGGTGCTAACTAAATTATTTCTGTCTCCAACCTATTTGGTCCCGGAGCCTACTGTACCAATCGTACCCACTGATGTTCTTCCTCCGAGCCAAGCTGAACATTCGGAGCCAAAGTGCTTGGTACCACTTACTGTGGATCCATCGATGCCGAGACCTCCTTCGCTGTTCACGGACACGACTTCTGTTCCGACACTCTCGGCGCTGTCCAGAGAGTCTGGGAGCTGAAGTTCCCTGGTTGGCCGTGAGGTGATTCTCGACCCTGATCAACTTTGGTGCCGAGCCTACCCCTTGGAGCGTCGGCCTGGGTTAGTTCGGCTCCTACATCAGCCTCGGGTCCTGTCTTGCTGGTTCCGGTGCCTTCCTCTGTTTCCTCGGAGCCAAGGGAGTCTTTGGAACAGGTGGGATCCTCCTTTGAGCTGATGAGGAGTGTGCTTTCTACCCATACAGCCCCACAGAGGGATACTAGCACATGTCCCCCGAAGGCACCGGCTACTGTCTCGGCACCACCCATTCCACAGGACAGCAGAGATCCAGAGTCTCGGGATCCCCCATTGGGTGAACCCCTTCCTTCAAGGCCTCCCCAGAATATCCTTCTGAGGAGCCACCTTGGAAGATAACTTGCAAGAGGAAGCACGTAGACTCTCCAGATGAGTCCGTCACTTCAGACACTGACCTCGAGGAGTCGGAAGGGTCCCCATGGTCGTCCTCTGATGATATCTCATTTGCAGATATTCTAGAGATCCTTAAGCAGAGAGGCAACTGGCAGGCCACCACCCCTTCTGATGAGGAGTCAGTGTACCTGAAGGCTTTTGGATCTCAACCTTCAGCCTCCTGGGTGTCTCCGCCTTTTGATGAGCTAATGGACCTGGTTAGTCGAAAGGTGTAGGAGTCACGTGACACAATGGAACCAGTCCCTCGGAGGCCAAACAAATTCCTGTCAGCTCCTTCGGGAAAAGATTTCCTCACTAAGGGGGTACCTGTAGATGCGATGGTGGTGGCAGCAGCCACCAAGAAGGGACTTTCAGAGACATCCTCATCTGTTCATCCTCCGAATAAAGACTCTCAAATGATAAACAGATACAGGAAGCATGTCTTTTCATCAGTGACAATTACACTCCAATCGTTGAACTACCTAACTCACTTTACAAGGCTACAAAGAGATCTGAAAGAGCTAGGAGATAATCTACAAGGAACATTAGCTGCAGGGGTGAATGAAAAGGTCTCCTCCCAGCTATCCACCTTAAATTCCATTGTCAACTCCTCCATGAGGCTGATATCCTACGCAGCTGATGGAATGAGCAGGGCAGCGGGTTCCAGAGTTTTCCTTAGGAGACACTCCTGGATGTGCTTGTGCAATTTTGCGGAGCTTTTTAGGTCTACTTTTACTAATGCCCCTTTTGATGGTTCCTCACTCTTTGGACCCAAAGTAAAAGACACTCTCACCCGATGCGAGCAGGAAGGAAAAACTTTCTGTGCCATTGGAGTAAGTTTTTCCATACTTTCAAGACCTTATCCTAAAGGTCAGAAGCATAGGAAAATGTGGTTCAAAAGATCCCAGAGTGTTTTCCAGGATGCACGGGGTGATTCCTTCCAAAACACTAGACGCCACCCCAGAGGCAGAAGGGGCCTGCAGAACCAGGGTGACCGTGATTTCTTTCGCGGATGCCCTTATCAGTGCTCCTGAAAGGAGGCCTGACTGCTCTACTCTGGAGGCAGTCGGGGGATGTTTATCTATGTACCCAGAAGCCTGGCAAACTATCACAAGAGACAAATGGGTACTAAAAATAATAGGCAGAGGATACTCAATTCCATTCTCCATTCCTGTTTCACAGACCAGAACAATCCCCGATGTTCCACCCAATCTAAGGGAGCAAGCAACTATAGAGATTCAAAAGTTGCTGCACAAAATAGTCATCCAAGAAGTCCCCGCAGACCAAATAGGATTCGGAACTTACTCAAGATTCTTTTTGGTACCAAAAAGAACAGGGGACTGGAGACCCATATTAGACCTAAGCAAATTAAACGAATCTGTCAAGAAGTCAAAGTTCCGAATGGTGACACTGCAGTCTATACTTACAATTTTTAGGGAAAGATGATTGGATGTGATCGATGGACCTTCAAGATGCTTACTACCACATAAAAATTGTCAGGACATCGAAAAGGTACTTACGCTTCCGGCTGGGAGCCAGTCATTATTAGTTCCGAGCTCTGGCCTTTGGTCTCACTACAGCCCCCAGAGTGTTCACCAAATGCATGGCAGTAGTCACGGCTCACCTGAGGCATCTAGGATTCCAAGTGTTTCCCTGTCTAGATGACTGGCTCCTGTCTGCCACCACCAAGCATCTACTCCAACAAGCCAGGGATTTAACTTTAGATGTTTGCATTCATTTGGGTATTACAGTCAATTTTCAAAAATCTGCCTTGTTGCCCTGTCAACATATTACATTTATAGGTGCAGATCTAGATACCGCTTCTATGGTAGCACGTCTTCCAACAGACAGAGTTGTGGCAGTCGACAGCAGATACTTTATCTTCTTCCCAAGACCAAGGTGAAAGCAAAGATAATTCTAAGATTATTAGGGACAATGGCTTCCACAATAACACTTGTTCCTTTTGTCAGAATGCACATGAGGATCCTTCAATGGCTGTTGTTCTCCCAATGGTCACTTCAAGAGCTTCCTATGTCTCACCTGAACAGGATAATGGAATCATGCAAAAATGACTTAAGATGGTGGATACACTCCAGTCATGGGACTATAGGGAGGCCCTTTGTTCCACAACAACCCATAGCTACGGTGACCACGGACTCTTCCCAGATAGGGTGGGGTGGGGGGATTATCTGGGGAGAACAGTCCAAGGTACATGGCAAGAACACAAGGCTCATTTGCATATAAATGTCCTAGAAATGAGAGCAGTGCTTCTTGTGTTGCAAGCACTTCATGACTCTCTGCTCTCGGGACAATTACGATACAGTCAGACAATATGTCTGTGCTTTGGTACATAAACAAGCTGGGGGAACCAGATCTTACCCCCTTTGTCATGAGGCCCTAAGAGTTTGGCAATGGGCAGTTTCTTCCCAGCGCTTTCTAATAGCAACGCACATTCCAGGGAAGTCCAAGGTGATAGCGGACAAACTCAGCAGGGCAATTTTAATGCCTCACGAGTGGTGTCTCAATCAGAATGTAGCGGAAAGGATTTTCCGAACATGGGGTCTGCCTTGCTGTGATTTATTTGCCACTCCCGTGAATGCCAAGTGCAGCGACTACTTTACCCTAATCCCCCCTCCGGGTGAGACACAGAGAGATACACTTGCTCTCGATTGGCCCTCGGGACTTATGTATGCCTTTTCTCCGTTTCCTCTCATACCCAGAGTCATCCAGAAAGCACAGTCCTTGGGAAGCATGATAATTCTCATTGCTCCTTACTGGCCTCATCAAGTTTGGTTCCCCTTCCTTTGGCCTCATCTTCAGGAGAAGCCTTGGACTCTGGACCCAGTTCCAGACCTGCTGACACATATGTCAGGTGTGCTTCATTCTTCCCTCCACACCCTAAAATTGACAGCTTGGCTGCTCCACTTCCCAATTTAGTCAGGCTTCAGAATTTCACTCCTGTAGTTAAACATATCTTAATGTCCTCTCATAAAGCTTCCACTAGAAAACTGTATTCTAGCAAATGGAAAAGGTTTTCCCTCTGGGCTCAAAACAGGAACATTGATCCCTTTTCTGTGCCCATCCATTTTATTTTGGAATTTTTGGCGGAACTCTTCCAACAACGTTCAGCTGCAGCAACCATCAGAGTACAACTCACTGCAATCTCAAATTTCCACATTGGTGATTCTATCTCGAACTTAATGTCACACAGGTTGTGTAGATCCTTCTTGAAAGGTGCTTCCTTATTAAGACCTCCCTTTAAGGAACCCCTTTCTCCTTGGTATTTAAATTTTGTTTTATCTCACCTGACGTTACCACCTTTTGAACCCTCATCATCTTCAGACCTTAAGTTCCTTTCCTGGAAGACCATTTTTCTGGTGGCTATAACATCTGCTAGAAGAGTATCAGAGTTGCGAGCTCTTTCTATTAAACCGCCATATTTGATATTTCATAAGGATAGGGTATCCTTGCGAAGTAATCCATAATTTTTACCCAAAGTCTCTTCTTCAACTAACATAAATTAATCTATTGAGCTTCCAGTGTTCTTTCCTAATCACAGCAACAAGGCAGAATACATATTACATCAACTAGACGTGCATAGACAACTCAGATTCTATCTGCATAGGACCAAAGATTGTAGAAAATCTGACCTGTTATTCGTATCCTTCTCTGACCCAAAAAAGGGTAGCTCAGTTTCAAAAACTACTCTTTCCAACTGGCTATCAAACTATATTACATTCATATATACCTCAAATAACAGAGATTTACCATTCAAAGTGAAGGCTCATTCCACTAGAGGAATGGTTACGTCTTCTGCCTTTCAAGCCAGAATTTCTATGGACAATATTTGTGCAGCAGCTACTTGGACCACTCCTCATACATTTATCACACATTACAAAGTGGATTTGGCCTTCAGGCACAGGGCCTCCTTTGGTTCCACGGTGCTTAAAGGTGTACTCTCGTGAGCCATCCAGGTAAAAGATGCTAGGGATGCTGTCCCATCATTGTAAGAATGAAGGCGAGATAGGACAACATAACATAAAGAAGTTACGTACTCACCATAACATTCCATGTTTTGTTGTCCATCTCGCTGTTCATTCTTACGAACCTTCCCTCCTTCCCCCTTCCAAAAACGACTCCCTTCCATTGGGGATAGTGTATATTTGTGTGTGTATATATATATATATATATATATATATATATATATATATATATCTTTCAAAAAACTAAAATCCCGAATTTCAGTTTTACGAACTTATAAAGATGAACATTGAAAATTGCGAAACACCAGAAGTGCAAAATTCAAAATACCGACGTTCTGAGCTTCTAGTTTTGTGGTGTGTGAATGGATAGGTGTAAGTTCAGGTAAGTATGTATGAGTGTGTTGGCTAGGGGCTTTAGTGTATGTGAGTGTGTGTTTTGGCTGTGATGTGTGTGTGCAAGGGTCTGTAAAATGTGTGGGTGTGAATACCTTTGTGTGTGTGATTGTGCGATCTCGGAGTTAGTATATATAAGTAGGGGGGTGTGGAGGTGCAAGGGGGCTTGCCCCCCTGCTTGTCTGTAGTGTAGGATTGTATGTTTGATTGTGGGGGGACATTGTTTGTATGTGTGTGTGCGTGTGGTGTATTTGTAGTGTAGGTTCGCGATTTTAAATTTCACTGTTATGGGGGTTTGGGATTTAAAGCTTTCGGGCATAGAATTTAAAAAAAAACTGAAATTCGGGATTTCAGTTTTTCTAGATTCTCAAGTGAATCCGTACATATATATATATATATATATATATATATATATATATAAATATATGTGTATATAGTTTTACAATTCATTTAGTAGTAGCAGCAAACAAGATCTGGGGAATTACACCACTGCATTATGGGATACCTACTTACCACGAGCCAAGTTTGAGACTTTCAGATGTGTATTCGGCTGAGTCGGAGCCAAACCCATCATTGTAAGAATGAACGGCGAGATGGACAACAAACATGGAACGTTATGGTGAGTATATAACTTCTTTTTTTCTTCTGGTGAAGCCATTCATTTGTTGATTTGGCTGTATGCTTGGGGTCATTGTCATATTGAAAGGTGAAACTCCTCTTCATCTTCAGCTTTTTAGCAGACACCTGAAGGTATTGAGCCAGAAGTGACTGGTATTTGAAACTGTTCATAATCCCGTCCATCTTGAGTAAAGCCCCAGTTCCAGCTGAAGAAAAGCAACCTCAAAGCATGATACTGCCACCACGTTTCACCATAGGAATGGTGTTCTTTTGGTGATGCGAAGTGTTGTTTTGTGCCAAACGTACCTTTTGGAATTGTGGCCAAAAAGTTCAGCCTTGATCTCATCACACCATAATACATTTTCCCACATGCTTTTGGGAGACTTGATGTATTGTTTTGCAGATTTTAGCCGGGCCTGGTTGTTTTTCTGTGTAAGAAAAGGCTTCTGTCTTGCAACCCTACCCCATAGTCCAGACATATGGATAATACAGGAGATTGTTGTCACATGTAGTACACAACCAGTATTTGTCAGAAATTCCTGCAGCTCCTTCAGTGTTGCTGTAGGTCTCTTGGCAGCCTCCCTGACCAGTTTTCATCTTGTCTTTCATCAATTTTGGAGGGATGTTCAGTTTTTTGCAACGTCACTGTTGTCCCATATTTTCTCCTCTTTTTGAAGACTGTTCTCACTGTGTTCAATGGTATATCCAATGCTGTGGAAATGTTTTTGTACCCTTCTCCTGACTGATACCTTTCAGCAATGAGATCCCTTTGATGCTTTGTAAGCCCTCTGTAAACCATGGCTTTTGCTGTGGTAGGCAACTGAGTAAATGTCAGGAAAATCCTACTAGGACAACTGAACTTTATTTGGGGTTAATCAGAGTCTCTTTAATTGATGGCAGGTGTGTACTCAAGAAGACTGAATGCTGTAATTAAATCAAAAGGTGCTTCAGCAAAGTATTAGTTTAAGGGTGTGCACACTTATTCAACCAGTGTATTGTACTTTTTTTATTTTTTTATGTTTTTTTCCCATGACAGATTTGTTTTTCAATTGAATTGTACAGGTTATAGGTCATATTAAAGGTGGGAAAAGTTTTGAATTGATTTATTGTGGTCTCATTTATTTATATCACAAAAACCTGGCATTTTAACAGGGGTGTGTAAACTTCTTATATCCACTGTATGTATATATATATATATATATATATATATATATATGTGTGTGTGTGTGTGTGTGTGTGTGTGTGTGTGTGTGTGTGCGCACACGTGCATGTATATCTGTGTGTGTATGTATATATATATATTTTTATATATATATATATATATATATATATATATATATATATATATATATATATATATATATATATATATATATATATATATATATATATATATACACACACACACATATATCTCTGTGTGTATATATCACTGTGTTTGTTTCTTTGAGGATTAAATGGTTGTCAGTGAGGCTTAAACAATTGTTACATTGTCTCAGGATACCCATAATCCACCAAACTGGCTGCGGATAAATTGGGAACGTGCATATCCATGATGTCGGATCCTTTATTGGGTACTCTACCAGGGTGTGGTGTACAAAAGATTAATAGGGGGTTGATTTAGTGTGGTTTTGGGACTAGAGACTAGATTAGGCTGCATAATACTATATTCAATATAGTATGGTTTCTAGAGTGACTGCAGTGACTGACTGACTGACAGCCTGGTTATGTACTTTTCAGGTACTGTATTTCAGGTCCTTCCTTTCTCATTTACAATATTTATTTTGTTGGAGGATGAATAATGGTCTTTTGTTATAGAGGATGGTAAAACACACTCTGAGGTAACATGCTGCTAGGAGGGGAGTTATGGGTGAGGGGAGGAGCCTCAGTCTTGGCTCCAAAGTCGGATCTGGGATGAATCCAGAAACCCATTTGCTGTGGAATGATAAAAGCAGACAACATGGATCTATCATTATGACAAGAACATAAGTTTCCTTTACTATAAACTGGACTAGAACATCCTGGCATAGGAATAGCTGTTTATTTTAGATAACACATTCCACTTTTAAGGTATTGAAAGTGCCCTTGATGAGCATAGACTGTTTGTGTTACACAGCGTATAATGCATGAAGAGAAGGGCTAAGTGCAAGAAACAGAACTCAGTCTGACACAGCATTTTGCTGTTGCCTAATTACATTATTTGACCAGACACATAAATGGAGGATTAGATGAGCTGAATATATAAGGCAATCTAGCTGAAGGAAGTCTTCATCTTGACATAGAGGCCACTAGTTTTAGTTAATACAAAGGCTCCCCATATTTTTCTTGGTGCAGCCCCCTCACAATTGTTCTAATATGTAGAAGCCCCTACTTTTACCTTCTGATAACGAGCTCCCACACTTTGCTTGGTGCACAAGCCCCTTGCATTTTCCTGGTACTGGAACCTTTTTTTTTTCCCTCAGTGTACAATACAATATTTTTCTCTAAGGCAAGAAAGCACAAAATATTCTTGGTGGAGATACTCCTCATTTTTTACATGTATGACCCCCACATGTTTTGGTATGGAAGCCTCCAAACTTTTCTTGACACAGAGGCCATCTAAATTCTTCTTTGAATGGACTTACCAAAAGTATTCTGTGGGCTGGAAGCCCACTGATTTATTTTTCTTAATACAGAGACCTTCTGAATATTTGTAAATCCCAACAAAGGATGCAGGGTGCATCTGTGGTATTAATAATGCTGATAATGGTGTTTGTTGTAGTGTATTTTGAAGTGGGAGAAAGAGCAGGTAGTAGTAAAAGTATCCTACTTGCTAGAGGATTTCAAAATTTACAATGAGGTGCATGGATTACACATGCATTTAATGAAACAGTTTGTGGACTGAAGGATCCTGACCAGAGTTAGTAGAGGTCCCAGGGATGGATCAGAGGTGATGTGAGTAGCAGACTGTGCTTTTTAATCTAGTGAATGCCTGTTGTAATGTGTTCTTCACCTTTGCTCAGATTTAGTAGATGTCTAAGTGATTAGAAAAAGCTGAATTGTGTAGCAGGCTGTAGTGGCCTTCTAGAGAGCTGCAGCTATTTGATTAGCTATGCCCTAGAACATAATGACCGTCTGGCTACTGTTTCCTCAGTTTATAGTGAAATAGAAGATTGTATTAATTTCACTATGTAATAATAAATGAAATTTTATGCATACGTTTACTTGTCTGTCTACCTTCATATGTTAACAGAACGAGTGTCCTTGGTGATGTAAAAGTATTCCACCTAATAAAGAGTATATGAAGGTTACCAGCTATTACTGTGTATAATCTTTTTATATATGATTGAAAATCAGTAAAGTATCCATGAAGCTCGGGCATTCTCAAAGTTTGTTTTATTTGTAGAAGCCTGTGATGGTTAAATATTTTGTCTCTAAGACTGTCATTGCTCACTTATACTCGTGATTGATATAGATTGAGAATCTGCCCTCTTTTTTTAGCTCTATAACTGTGAATCCCATGAAAGCTGAATTAGATAAGCGTGAACATCAAGGACAAACTAAGACAATTATCAACAATGTCATCCATGATTATTTTTTTGCATGTCAACAAGTTTGCTTATAAGACTTCTGGCATTGTGCATAACAATATGAAAAGCAGTAATATTGTGATGAAAACTTAGACTTATTGATGAGGCTTTTAAAGAGTATTTAGAATTCTTGTAATTATTGTACAGAGTACCTCATTATCTAAATACCCTAGGAGGAAGTTTTATTTTCCAAAATATTGAATTTTGCTAATGGTTCCCTAAGGAGAATCAATCCAGCTCTTGTAGATAGTAATAAATGATGCAATTCATTATTTTAATCAGCTGATCTGAGTAGTTTTGTGAAATCCATGGGAAGAGGCAATGTGTAAAACAACTCCTGCAAAACATTGTTCTCTTTAAATAAGCTCAAAATATCAGCTGCATATGTGGTGATCTGTTCATTTTTGTTTTTCCCAAATTATTGATACCCACAACAGCATTGACAACATTACATAACTGCTTGTGTGAATTAATGCTATATCAACAAGTCTGCAACTTCTTAAGTATAAAACTGTAATGTTAAACCTCTTATATAACTCATGGAAGCAATTGTCTTATGCTTTGCATCATCAGCTCTCCAACAACTAGGGTTTACTGACTCATGCTGCATACATTGTTGTACTAATGATTGAGCAGCAAATAGAGACTGTAGTAGAGACAACACAAGGTCACTGGTTCCCTTGTGAGTTTTTTATTATGTTTATGAGTAGATCCGTGAGGTTTTAGTGCATCTGAGTCAATATATCACCACCTGAAGTGTTTTTTGTTGCATTTGTGATAAAGTGATGCGTTCACTTCAGCTTCTTCACCATAAGGCTTTTTGTTGTTTTGTTTGTTGGCTGGGATTAGAGGATACCTTCAATTTCTTCATCTGTCCTTTATTCCTTATTTTTCATTGCTAAATGGAGTGAATAATGGGTTTTGTCCTTTTTCCCCAAAGATGCTTTTGCATTCTTTACTATATGGGAGATTATCAATAGAGAACTGAGCTTTGTGTTATTAACTAAAAGGAGTGGCAGTGTGCATTCAGTTACCATTGTACCATTACAACACGTTTTATCTAATTAATGCATAGTCAAAATCAGCCTTACTGGATATTGCATGATAACTATAAGAATCAATCAGAGGAGGTTAGAAAGGATTGGGAAGAAAGATTGGATAAGAAATTTGCAAAGAAACAATCGGAGGAGACATATATGTATGTCTCCCAAATATGCAGGAAAGTCTAGAAGATTTAGGATCTTTGCCTGGAAATGTTTACATAGGTATTTTATACCACAAGTAGACTCCAAAGAATTTTTCCTCAGGTAGACAACAAATGTTGAAGGGGTGATGGGAAGAAAGGGGTAACTGGGAACATATTTTCTGGGAGTGTCATGGGTTGGCAGACTTTAAAGATTCCCTGCAGACTGCTCTGTTGGAGATACTGGGTGAGCAAATTGGTGTAACTAAGGAAATTATTTTTTTGAGCTATGATACAGAATCGGAATTGCTTAGACATAGTATGGCCTTACTGAGTCTAACTGAGCAATTGCTAAAAATGGAAATCAGAGTCTAAGCCAACTTTACTAGAAGTAGCGAAGATAGTAACAGAGACAAAACAACTGGAACTAGGACCTGTAGAAAAGTGTAGGAGCAAATTACATAGGAAAAAATGGAAATTGTGGGATCAGTATATGCAAAGGAGGAACAAGGTTTAAAATGATTTGAATGAGCTATGTAATGTTTGATTGACAATGACTGGATTTATTACAAGTGATGTATGTTTTGCAGCTACAGTTGTGTTAGCATGGTTTGCAATGTATAATGTTTGCAACTGAAATTGTGTTGGCATGGTTTATTTTCATTTATATAAATGTAAGGTTGCCTATGTCATACGTGATAATATAATATTTAAGATGTTTCTTGTTAAAAAAAATTAGCCTTACTGGAGATGTCGGAGTAGTTTGTGTGAACTCTTTCTACTTTACACATTTTAATAAACAGTTTTACTAATTACAAATTTCACAAGAGAAAGGTAGTATATCACAGTCGCAGGTTAGTATCTTATAGTTTGCATACTGCTGTAGATACCCTCCCATCCAACTAATCCTCAGTCTTGATGTTACTAAGTCCCCCTGTTGCCACAGTGAAATAAATTAAACACAGCACAAAAAAGGAAACATTTAGCAAGTGGATTTTAACGTTTACCTTGACATTGTTTAATTTGATTTACAACGGCATAGGTAAAGACGTTAACTTTTCTATAAATACTAAGCCAAGTCAACTGAAACAGAGTTTTTAAAATTAAATAATAATATATTTTAGCTGTCGCACACAATGACCCATCTCTCTTCTCAGAATAGTTATTGTTGCATCTTAGTTAAAGCAGTGATTTTCACCAGGAGGTCAAAAGTAACTTATTGTCTATAATATGTAATTTTTTTGTCTCTTTAATGATGCATGGCAGAAATATTTGTCCATTATTCCCTACTTCATATGGCTGATGACTTAAATGCTACACTGTTTTTTTTTTTGTTTGTTTTCTTAAGGGAGACATGGTTGCAGACTTCTTTTGTGATCATAGTGCCCAGTGCTTGTCATTAGCAGCAGCTTAGTCTTCCTTTCGGTTGCCACTTAAGGTGAAGGATCATTCAAATAGTAAACTGGTGTAATATACATATGTGTGGGGTCTATATCAGCATTTCAAAAATGTAATAGTTCGAATAACTAAATATCGAACTGAAATGATCGAACTGTTACATTTTCAAATGCTGATATAAAAACAAACTAAAGGGTATAGGCAGGGGGGGCATCGGTCAGCAAGTATGACTCATCCAGTATACGGACAGTGGATTGGATTTTAGCAAATTGCAATAAATTCTATGCATGCACACACACACACACAATGTACAAATATATATATATATATATATATATATATATATATATATGTGTGTGTGTGTGTGTGTGTCTCTGTATATTATGTTTAAGCAATAATGCTTGTGAGGGAGGGGTTTGGGAGGTCCATTATTACCTTATAATATGCATATAGGGAAGACATTGTGTAATGACCTCTGTGTTTGTTTTTACCTGAGCATTTATAGAAATTGTTTGTTTTGGGGGGCTTTTTAGAAAATGTATTCCTTTCTGTCTTTGTTTCTAGGTGAATATTTCACATTTTGTTCCTTAAGAAATGACTTGACAAAGCTGAAAATGTGTAAACTGTTGCATAAATAGATTTGTTTGTGGGTGTGTGTCTTAGTATGTGTGCGTATGTATACATGTGTGTATATGTGGATGTGTGTTTGTGTATCAAGCATACCTCTCAACTTTTAGCCCAAGAAATCTGGACAAAGCCTGACATAATAGGGGTACAAAGGCTCAAAAATTGGGACATATTTTAAATATTATTCTAATAAACTTAGAATGTTGCTAGAATAACGGGGCATGTATTAAAATGCATTTTCTAAGGAATATGAAGTCTGAAACTCAAATGTATTACATTATTTACTAATTTCATTCCTCAGATCATCCCAGAGATTGGCCAGAAAATCCAAAATTTTATGAGGGACAGACCAAAATTTTGAGGCAAAAATCTGGACATTCTGTGAAAAATCTGAACAGTTGAGAGGTATGCAAAGTGTATGTTTCTGTGTGTGTGTGTGTGTGTGTGTGTGTGTGTGTGTGTGTGCGCGCACTTAAACTAGTTCCAGATGGCAGTATTTGCCAACCTAGTGCTTACTGTTCTGGCTGGAGATGTCACATTTTGCTTTGTATTTTATCAGATACAACAACAACAACAACAACATAGTGCTGCATCTGTGGTGTACCCCTCTGATTTTCTGGTATGGGGGGTGCAACTATGACATTTTGTACTGTACATTTCTAGCAAGAGAGATTTGATGCACACAGACACACACACACACACACACACACACACACACACACACACACACACACACACATGGGGGCATTATTTTGGCATTTCTTGAGAATGCTAAAACTACCCACTAATCTTTTTTTCTTTCATGTGATCATACTTTTCTGACTAGGTAGAAGCTCACACTAGAGATTTTGCATAGCACTTTATATCAAGGCACAAGTAATATGTGAAACAGCTTCTGGCATTATCTGTACATTTCTGTTTGCTTTGGAGCTGTAACATAAGACGGAGTAGATGCTGAGCATGTAGCAGTTCTCTGTGAAAAAAGCACAATATTTGAACTGTACTTTGACCGAAGTTGCAAAATGAATGGTGGCCCTCTTAAAGTTGTGACATTCTGCGCTGCACTTTATATGAATGGAGAATACCAAAAACTTTTCTTTTTCCATGTTTCTTGGCAGTGCTCATATGCTATATGCTACATTTGTGGCTTGACAGCTGTTTTAAAAGCTGTCAGACATTGTCGTTTGACAGGTTTTTGACAGCTGTCAAACTTATGGTATTTAGTATCTATTTTGACAGTTGTGAAAAAAGTGTGAGAGTTGCATTTACTGGTTTCTTAATAGGAGTATAGAGCTGATGAGGATCCTCACAGTGGCATGATTTGACTTCCTGTCTATCTTTGTTACTGGACTATATGCAATAAGAATGGATCTTTTTTTAAGATTTGAGTAGTCATATTTGGTAATAAAGACATTCCTGGGATTCAATAACACCTACACTAAGTTTACACCGTACTGAGTGAACAGGCAACATAGACATAACTCACCTCTCCTTCCTCCTAATTTTAGTTTTCCTACTAGTAATCTTGCAGCTTTAAATACTGACAGGGATTCATAAGTTTACCACTAAGTATAGACTACATGTACACGTAGTGTAATCTTTCTGAGTGACTAGAAAGCACAAGAAATGTGTTAAGAATGTTCTTGAATACATATCTTGTACACTTAGTGTAAGTTTAATTGAATCTGGCCCATTTTCAACATGTATAAATAGTCTTACAGTTAGCACAGAGAATTAAGGCTGTGAACTATTAATGAGCTTCATTCTGTAGCCAAGGGTTTGACACACTATCTCTTTGCTTATTGTGCAACTCTGAGCAAGTCACTTGTTCTAGCAGCATTCTGGTCTAAAAGTCCACATAGAGCAGTGCCCCACTCTGGCTAATGTTATTTAATATATATACAGGTGAAAGTATCCATTGAAACACAAACTGCTGAACAAAAACTGAAAGTATTCATTGAAACACAAACTGCTGAACAAAAACTGAAAAAAATCATTCAAAAACTCAAACCATCAGGAAATAGAACAATCATCAAACATAAATAAATAATGCAGTGCACAAAGTTTAACCTCAACACCCATTCAGACCAAATAAGTACTACATATGTGGAAGGATTTGCCCCAGAGTTCCCTGAATTATGTAGATCAACTCCACATTTGAACACTGAAGCTAAAATTAAATAACCAGGTATACCACGTTTACATGAAGAGCTTCACCCCACGTCACTTTGATTATATACACAAATTCCATGGATTGGATAACTATGACCAAATGGAAGCAGCCAAATAAACCATCATATATTTGATCTCAATGACACTTACTCATAATACATATAATAATACGATTTTGTATTCTCAGAAATGTTGCATGAATATTTCTATAATAAAGCTGTTTATTACAGAAACATATTTTCCTGAAGTACCACTTCCCTTGTATATCAGTCCTGTTTCCTTTGTAATAACAGGAATGTGAACCTCTCACATTCTTTTTAAGAACTTCAAGAACTGCTAAGATCAATAATATAAACTCCTAATACCGTCTTAACCTAAATAACCAGCAGCCTGTCAACCAGTCAGGTTTGGTGTGATACTTTGCTAACAGCAGAAATACCTGTCAAACTTTTAAACTCAACTAACAAGTACCTGTTTGAGAGAAAATCACTGCGTTATATGTGTTGCGTGCAATGACTCACTGAGTATATGTGTTGTGTGCAAAAACAGTACACCACCCAAGTCCATCTCACTTGTATATGCTAAATTCACTGTCTCAACCACAGCCAAGGAGAAGCAAAAGAAATCAACAAGTTATCATATCAACAAAAATGCTCAAGCATCAAAGTTATTTGATAAGAGGGAATTCAACAAGGTGAAGGAATAACCTGAAGACACAAACACATATGTATTTAGCTGTCTTTATATGAACATACATAAACACATTTCATATATAATTTGTTTAATGTTCCAGGTCAGCACAGATTACATTTTAGATGACTGAGCTGAGTCAATATGTAGCTTACATATCTGTGTGTGTGTGTGTGTGAGAGAGAGAGAGAGAGAGAATGAGCACAAAATCACAAATATTGAAATAAACTGGTAGAAATCACATTTACTTGAATGCTACTTTGGTAGAGCTATGATTAGATATTGTGAAGTTATGTAGTATTGTGTAATACGTAGAAATCTTCAGAAATATATGATTACGTTTGCTTGGTGATTGTGAATATGGTGATTGGTGTTTTCTATAGTTGAACACTGCTAGTGTGTTTTCCATTTGTGCACCAGCAGTAATTCACTTTATACGGCTTTTTTTCTCCTCAGCTGTGTGACCATGGAGTTATTATAGCTAAGTATGTGGATTTGGGGGTGTTGATGACCCCCACAACAAAGGTGCAGGCCCCATGACCTTCTACTGAAATACATTTTTTTTTTTTCCATAATAAATTTTTATTGAAATATATTTTCCAAAAACATTACAAAAATACAATAAACATCACACACATAATACACTATAACTACTACAAACCATTTATACAATATCTACATGAAATGCTTCCTATATTTAATATATTCCTAAAATCAGTATCATGCTAATATAATATTGAAGACCTTTTCCCATATTTTCGGGTTATTAATATTTTTGTTAGTTTGTTTCAGAAGTAATTTATGTGCTAGTATATGCTTTATAGCCACAAGCTTAAAATTATTCCATGATGTCTTATGTGGTTCTAGCCAATTTGTGGCTATATAGAGTTTCATCAGCAAAAAATATTCATACAAATAATAGTTTGCGATCTGGAAAGCTCTCTTGGAGGAATGTGTAGAATCATAAATTCCCATGACAGTGTAGAACTTTGATAACCCATCTTTTGCAGTTGTACTTTAAGAGAGTTCCAAAGTTTATATACACATTTACAACTCCAGAACATATGAAGAAGATCCGCTGTTTGATCTGCACAGTATGGACAAATTGGAGAATTCCTAGGGTTAAATTTATGTAATCTAAGATGTGTGTAATATGCATTGTTCCAAATCATCAATTGCGTGTACATCAGTTTTTGAAAAGAAACTGATTTCCTAGTTATATCAATTGCTTTTAATATCTGATTGTCTGTTACTGTTACTTTTTTTACCCAATACTTGAAATACATTTTTAACATAATTTCAGTTTCAGCTGTATGTTTTCAGCAGTATAAGTTTTCTGTCATGCGTTTTCTTCCACTTAATTTTGATAATCTGTTATCCTAACAAATGCCCTTCTGCCAGCTGTGTTTGTCTAATTGTTATATTCTCAAATATAGAGATGCAGTGCTTTATTCCTTGTGCCTTAAAATAACATATGCAGAGATTACCTAGCAAAGCTTGCTCCTTTACATTTTGATGTGTGAAAGCAAATGCTGCTCAAGTCTCCATTGACATTGTTAGAATGAAAGGAGCTCATTTGGTAGAATTATAATATCTCTAGAATTCAGAGTAATATTTAGGTACTGCTAGTGTAAGGATGGGAAGTTAAGGCCCATAGGGTTAATGAAGAAAACTGTCTAGGATCTAATCAAAACCAGTGACATATCATTACTTTTAGTACTGGCAAATAATCCATAGCTAATGTTTCAATGCAGAATTTCTTAGCCTGAAATCTGTTCGGAGTAAAAGTATCTGTACTAGAGGAGTTCCATATATGTATGCGTAATGTTTCAATACTTCTTATGCTCATATGAATACTTAACTTCTGTGCATGGGTTACCATTCAGCATTTGTTTATGCCACATGTTCTTCCTCTCTCTCATATATTTTTAACTAATATAGAACAGATTTTAAGACTTGAGATACTGGGTAAGGTTACAAAAAAATTGCATGCTAAGTGAATTTTTGCACTGATATATGTAATAGTTGTTGATAAATGGACATCTGATAATGAACATGATCATAAAATTCTTGCTACCTGAAGCCACATGGCCTGCAGGTGATTATAGGCCTTGCTCAACAACCAGGACTATTACTGTTCACTTACCAGCTGGCAGATCATGCAAGTATGGAAAAGGGAAATGCCTGAATTATATAGTGCTAAATGTTTCTCCTTTTGTTTATGCAGTCTTGGAATTATAAGTACAAGGATGTGAGAGGTGTGACGGGTACATATGAGGGCTTACCCCTCTTGCAAAAAAAAAAAATATTTATATATATATATATATATATATATATATATATATATATCTATTATATATGTGTGTGTGTATATGTGTGTATATATATATATATATATATATATATATATATATGTGTGTGTGCTACTTTTGTCAAACAATGCTTTGGTCCTTAACAGTTTAGTCGACAGTTTCATTGACTAAACAGATGGTCGACATCTGTCGCCAAAAGTAGCTGATCAGACAGTTTTCGGGTTTGGGGAATTTGCTGTTTCCCTGAGAATTGCCAATCTTGGAGGGCCCAGGGGGACTTGCCCACCTTTAAAAAACTATTGATGTTATGTTGTCATATCTCACCTTCATTCTATGCTGGTTGGGTTTGGAACTGAAGATCGGTTCTGACTTGGCCTAATTCAAAAGCTCGAGAGCTTCCACTGGCTCGAGGCTATACCCTATCCCATGATGCTCAGGGAAGATTACCCAGATCTTGTCTGCCGCTCAAGCAGATCGGGTGACTTCCTCACTGGCTCCTGGCTAAGTGAAACTTATTTTTATATTATAAATATTTTTTCTCTTTCCGACAATTAAAATTTCATAGCGTTCTTTGTAGTTTGTTCCTGCAGTGTAATTTAGTCTGCTACTTGGCTGTTTATCTGTGTGTGTTTGGGCTGTCGTTTTTTCATTAGACCTAGTGTATTTTGTCGTTAACCTTTCTCTTTCCCACGTGTTATATCCTTGAAATGTAGCTCGTTTAAGTTAGAGGGCTCCTGGTAGCCCGTTTAACGTAGAGGGCCGTCCCCCCCTCCCTTTTTCTGTTTTCAGTAGGAGAGTCCATTTAAGTTAGAGGACTGTCCCTTGTTTAGTGCTTCTGATGGAAGTCCTTTTAAATTAGAGGACTTCTTTTTTTTCTCCCTTATTTAAAAAAAAAAAAAAAAAAAGAATAACAAATATATATATATATATAGTATTATCAATCCTTAGAGTTAGCTTTTTCCTTGTAGCTTGTTCATCTTATATATATAATATTGTTGTTAAACCTTTTTTTCTGAATGTTGAAAAATTTGTTATAAGCTAATTATTAGGATTAGTTGTTTCTCCTTTAGCTTAAAAATGTCTAAGGATTCTAAGTAATCGAAATCTTCAGGTTTCAAAAAGTGTGACAAATGTACTCAAAAAATGTCAGATGGGCACACCAGTTGTATTTACTTCCTGGGTGCCATCCATCTACAAGAATCTTGCTCTTTTTGTCGCACATTCAGCTCGAGGGTGTTGCTGGAATGCAGAAACAAACTGATTGTGAGAGGCCTACTGAAAACTCCTTTTTCAGAGGCTCTAGAAAAGACGTAGAGCACAAAAACCAAATCTACTGACAAATCCCCTTCTTTTTCTTCATCTAAATCTGAGAAGTCGGGGAAAAGATCTTTGACCTCGGCTTCATCTTCAGAGCCACCAAAGAAAATAATGTCTGCTCAATCTGGCTCGGGACCAAGGGTTCTTGTTTCTGAAAAGTCTCCCTCATCGACTCCGACTGCAGTTCTGGAGCCGATTGAGTACCAGTTTCGAAGCTGGTCCAGGGTATTGGAGCCAGTAAGTCCAATTCTAAAATCTCCAGTCCTACAAAGGGCAAGATCTCCATCCATATCCTTATGATCCTCCAGAAGTGTATTGGATGATGATGTGGAGTGAGTGGTGAGGAGACTCCCTAGGACACCAGGGCTGATAAAAATTTTGTTGTCTCTGACCCAGAAGGAACCGAAGCTCACAAAGACCTCCTCTCCCTCTTCGGTTCCTCCTCTAACCCGACCTGGGGTTTCGGAGATGGAGCACCCGGACCTGATCGCAGTGGAAACATCGGCACCGAGACCTCCAACAGAATTTTCGGTTCCAACATCTGCTCTGACTTCCTCGGTTCCATCGGAATTCAAGGAGTCTAGAAGCCGACGCTCTCCTATCAGGTCCGGGGAGGAAAGTCGGATTGGACAGCTGTATGAGCCGATTCTACCTTTTGGGGCTTCAGCGCAATTAAGCTCAGCTCCTACATCGGCTTCGGAGACAACCGCTTTGCTGCAGGGTCAGTCTCCTGGTTCTTTGGAGCCGGGGACCTCCTCTGAGCAGGGTGATGGGGCTTTTGAGCTGATGGAGGGAGTGCTTTCACCTCAGACTGCTCCACTGTCTGGTTCAAGTGCTCTTCTCCCAGAAGCGCTTGTGCCGGCCTCAGCACCATCACTCCCCCTCCCCCCAAGCGCAGAAATCATAGGCCCCAGGAAGCCCCTGTGGGTGAAACTATCTCTTTCGAAACTTTCCCAGAGTGCCCCTCTGAGGAGGTCCCTCAGAAGAGATTGTGCAAGAGGAAGCACATGGACTCCCTGGAAGAATCTATCATCTCGGACACCAGTCTGGATGAGTCAGAAGGGTCCCCCTCTAAAGATGTCTCCTTTGCAGACATCCTGGAGATTCTTAAGCAGAAGCGTGGCTGGAAGCCCGCCAATCCTTCTGAGCACGAGTCAGTGTACCTGGAAGCTTTTGGGTCTCACTCCTCCACCTCTTGGTTGACTCCACCTTTTGATCAGTTGATGAATGTAATTAGTCGGAAGGGATGGGGCTCTCCAGATTCAGTGGAACCTGTTCCGAGGAGGCCAAACAAATTCATTACAGCACTTGCAGAAAAAGATTTTTTCAGCAAGGGTGTCCCAGTAGATGCTATGGTGGTGGCAGCGGCCACAAAGAAGGAGTTGTTAGAGACTTCCTCATCTGTTCATCCACCGAACAAAGATTCTTGAACGATGGACAGATATGGTAAGCGTATTGCTTCTTCAGCAGCATTTACACTTAGATCGCTGAATTACCTGACCCATTTTACGAGACTACAGAGGGATCTCCTAAAAGAGCTAGGAGATACCCTTCAAGGTACCGTAGCTGCAGGGGTTTCAGATAAGGTTTCCTCGCAGCTCTCCACCTTAAACTCCAAGGTAAACTCCTCCATGCGACTGATTTCTTACGTGGCTGACGGAGCAAGCAGGGTAGCGGGTACAGGAATCTCGTTAAGGAGACATTCCTGGATGCGCTTACGTAATTTTGCTGAACCCTGTAAGTCTTCCTTCATTAACACCCTTTTGATGGCTCGTCCTTGTTCAGTCCCAAAGTTAAAGAGACCTTGACCAGGTACGAACAGGAGGGAAGACTCTATCTGCCATCGGAGTCCATTTTTCCCTTCCCACTAGACCTTGTCCCAAAGGTCAGAAGGGGGGGATATAGTTCCGCAAGTCCCAAAGAGCCTTTCCTGATTCACGTGGTGATTCTTCCCCTAGGCATAGAGGCAGAAGTAACAATGGAAAATGCAGACCTCATGGCAGAAGGGGTCCGCAAAACCAGGGCAACAAGGACTCCTTTCTTGGAAAGCCCTTTCAGCGCTCCTGAGTGGAGGCCCATCTGTCCATCTCTGGAGGCAGTCGGGGGTCCCTTCTCATTGTACCTGAATGCCTGGCTAGAAATTACACAAGACAAATAGGTACAAACGATCATATCCAGAGATTACTACATACCCTTTTCCTTTCCTTCATCAGAAAAACAATCAGTCCCAGATGTTCCACCCAGTCAAAGGGAATATGCAACTCTAGAGGTACAAAAGTTGCTAGAAAAAAAGAGTAATCTAAAATGTCCCCGCAGACCAGATTGGATACGTAACTTACTCATGGTTCTTTTTAGTTCCAAAGAAGACAAGTGGACTGGAGGCCCATTCTGGATCTCAGCAGACTAAACAAGACCATCAAGAAATCAAAGTTCCGGATGGTGACATTACAGTCGATACTCCCCTTTCTGGGGAAAGACAATTGGATGTGCTCGATAGATCTCCAGGATGCGTGCTACCATATAAAAATAGACAAGGTGATCCAGGAGACATTTGCACTTTGGGCTGGAAGAAAGTGACTACCAGTTTCGAGCTCTGCGCTTCGGTCTCTCTACAGCCCCCAGAGTGTTCACCAAATGCATTGCAGTAGTTACGGCTCACTTGAGGCATCTAGGATTCCGTGTGTTTCCATATCTAGATGACTGGCTCCTAATCGCCACCACCTACTAATAAAAGCAAGGGACAAAACCATTCTCCTGTGTTCCCAATTAGGCATTACAGTAAACTTCAAAAAATCTGCCTTGTTGCCATCACAGCATCTAATATTCTTAGGTGCAGAATTAGACTCGAAAAATGTTGGCCATACTTACTCCCAAGAGAATTCAGTCCCTTCATCACCAAATCGAGAATCTTTTGTGCAAAAGGAAAGCTCAGGCAAAAACTGTCTTGCAGGTTCTGGGCACCATGGAGGCTGCAGTTATTTAGGTACCTCTAGTGTGTTTACACATGAGAATTCTTCAATGGCTGCTCTTTTCCCAGTGGTCATTGCAAGATCTATCACTATCACACAAGATCATCATTACAGAATCCTGCAAAAAGGACCTATGCTGGTGGCTTCATTCGGCTCAATTGACTATAGCCCGATCATTTGTCTTTCCACAATCAGTAGCCACAGTGACCACGGATGCTTCTCAGATAGGGTGGGGGGGGGGCATTATCTGGGAAAGACTGTCCAAGGCATCTGGCAGGAACATGAGAACCACTTGCATATCAATGTCCTACAGATAAGAGCAGTGCTCTTCACATTGCAACCATTCTAAGACTCTCTCCCGATAGGAACAATTGCAATTCAGACAGACAACATGTCAGTAGTGTGGCACATAAACAAGGAGGAACCAATCCTACCCCCTATGTCGAGAGGCACAAAGAGTATGGCAATGAGCAGTCTCTTCTCAAAGTTTTCTGATAGCAATGCACATCCTGGGGAAATCCAGCGTGATAGCGGACAAACTCAGCAGAGCTATTCAGATGCCTTATGAGTGGCCCCTAAAACAAGAGGTTGTGGAAGAGATTTTTCCGCCAGTGGGGCCAGCCCTGCTATGACCTTTTCGCCACCTCCATGAATGCCAAATGCAGCAACTACTTTGCCCTGATTCCCCATCTGGGGCAGTCACCAAGGGATGCGCTCATACACGATTGGCCCCAGGACTCCTTTACTCTTTCCCTCTGTTTCTCCTGATACTGAAGGTTCTTCAGAAAGCCAGCATGTTGAAAAGCTCAGTGATTCTCATTGCACCATACTGGCCTCAGCAAATTTGGTTCCCCTTTGTGTGGCCCCATCTCCAGGAGGAACCATGGATTCTGGACCCAGTTCCAGACCTTCTGACTCATTTGTCGAGGACGTTCCATCCATTGATACAAACCTTAAAATTGACAGCTTGGCTGCTCCAGTTCCACAGACAGCCAAGCTCCATGACATCTCCCCTGAAGTTAGACATATATTGATTTCCTCTCACAAGGCATCAAATAGAAAATTATACTCTAGTCAATGGAAAAGATTTTTCACACTGGGCTTCCAAAAACAACATAGATCCCTTTACAGGCCCCATCACATCAGTATTAGACTTTCTCGCTAAACTTTTTAATCAGGGTGTGGCAGTGGCTACAAATTGACTGCAGTTAGCCACTATATCAAACTTTCATATTGGGGAAATGGGACTAAGAATCATGTCCCACAGACTCTGTAAAGCCTTTCTAAAATGTACCTTCTTATTAAGGCCTCCATTGAAACAACCTCCAGCTGCATGGGACCTAAATTTTGTTCTATCCTCTTTAATTCTACCTCCCTTCGAACCTGCATCATCATGTGACATATAGTTTTTGTCATGGAAAACAGCATTGTTGGTGGCCATCACCTTGGCCAGGTGAATGTCAGAACTCCAAGCTTTATCTATACGTCCTCCATACATAATTTTCCATAAAGATGGTCTCTCCTTACGGATCAGCCCTTCCTTTCTACTGAAAGTGTGCTCAGAGCCCAACCTAAATCAGTGCATTGACCTACCAGTTTTTTTCCTAAACTATGGCAAGAAGGCAGAATATAGATTACACCAGTTGGACATACATAGACAACTGCATTTCTACATGCATAGAACTAAAGAATGTGAAGTTGTTCTGTCTCGCCATTCATTCTTACAGATGGGTTCGGAGCCGACCTACTACAAAGCTTGAGGTCTTCAGATAGCTCGAGGCCAAGTCCCTATCCCATGATGCACCTAAAGTTACCCCAGATCTAGTTTGCCGCTGCAATAGATCAGAAGTTCCTCAGCAATAGCTCGGGCCAGTAAAACTTTATTATAAAAATGTTCATCTTTTCTTTAGCTTAGCTTTAGCTTCTTTAGTATTATAGCTCTTTAGTATATATTCCTTGGTGTGCCTTTTTCAAAGTTAAATATAGCTTTTGGCCTTCGTTTTTCTCTGAATGCCTTTCTAATTAGAGTAGTTAGTGTAGTTGTATAGTTATATAGTTATTGAGTGCCTTTGACAACTTTTGATATTTAGTGTGTGTTTAAAGTGACACTGTCACAGGATATTCAGCCCTTAGTTTTTTATCAGGGCTTATTTAAATTGTTTTGGGTGTCTTTAGCTTTTTGGTTTAGTTTCACTGATACTATTCGTTATGGCTGACCAGGATAGGGATAAACATCCTAAGTCAGGTTTCAAAAAATGTCCAAAATGTGGACAGAAAATGTCTGTATCTGATAGCCATGTTAACTGTGTTTACTGTTTGGGAACTTTACACCTTTAAGAAAGTTGCTCCATTTTGTCATTCCTTCTTTTCTATGGTCCTTTAGGAGATAAAGAGAAAGTTAATTGACAGAGGGTTAGTCAAACCATCTTTTCAAGAAGCTTTGAGTGACCAGGGCAGGTCTAGCAAATCCTCAAAGTCTTCTAAGGCTTCTACTTCTTTGGAAGTTAAAAAACCAAAGAAACCTTCGACGTCAGCTCCACAGTCCTCGGAGCTGAGCATTTTGTCTTTTCGGAGCCGGTCCCCAGTCCTGGAGCCGGTATCCGAGGTACTTAAATCGACGATCCTTCACTCAGTGCCTCTGTCCATCCATTCATCTCGGTCCTCGTTTAGCCTTTTCCGATTTGGATGTGGATTGTGTGGTGCAGAAGTTATTACAGGCACCGGTGTTTGCAAATATTTTGTTGGCTCTGACCCAAGTGGTTTCGGAACCAAAGACTGTATTACCTTCTACTTCACTTCCTCCTCTGAGCCATACTGGTCCTTTGGAGCTGGAGGAGTCAGACTTGTTGATTGTTGAGCCTTCGGAACTGACACCTGTTCCAGTGTCATCGGTTCCATTTACTTGGACGTCCTCGGCTCCGATCGGGTCTGGGGAGGATAGTCGGACTGACATGTCAGTTCCGACTTTACCTCTCGGGGCTTTGGCTCAGATGAGCTAGCTCCTACCTCTGGTTTGGAGCCCACTACCCCAGTGCTGGGGGGATTGATGATTTCCTTGGATCCAGCAGTCCCATCTCATCGGAGCAGGGGTGCCTTTGAAGCCATGAGGAGAGTTATGTCTCCTAAGACATCTACTTCTTCAGGCCCGACTACCTCCTCCCCAAAAGTGCCTGTGTCCGCTTCTGCTTCACAGATCCTTTCTAAGTGTAGAGACCCAGAGCCTCAGGAAACCCCATTGGGTGGCCCCTGCTCTTCTGAGTCCTCACTAGAAGTTCCCACTGATGAGGTTCCCAGGAAGAAAATCTGTAAGAGGAAGCACTTAGACTCCCCACAGGAGTCTCTCACATCTGACACCGACTTGGATGAATCAGAAGGGTCCCCACAGTCCCCCTCTGAGGATATCTCAATTTCTGAGATACTAAAAATCCTTAGGCAGAGGGGTGACTGGCAGTCCACCAACTCTACGGAAGATGAGTCATTTCTCCTGAAAGCTTTCGGGTCTCAACCCACCACCTCTTGGGTGTCTCCGCCCTTCGATGAGATCATGGAGTTGGTCTCACAAAGGGCGTGGGAGTCTCCTGACACCATGGAGCCTGTCCCTAGGAGGCCTAATAAATTTACCCCCCCCCCCAAGAAAAGTCCTTTCTCACCAAGGGAGTGCCAGTTGATGCCATGGTGGTGACGGCAGCCAGCAAAAAGGAAATTTCAGAAACTTCTTCCTCTGTCCATCCTTCTAACAGAGACTCTAGGATCATGGATAGATACAGGAAGTGCACGTACAGTTCAGCGACTTTTACTCTTCGTTCGCTCAACTGTCTTACCCACTTTACGAGATTGCAAAGAGATCTCCTAAAAGAGCTTGGAGATGCTCTTCAGAGTAAAGTAGCTGCAGGAGCTTCAGATAAAGTTGTCTCTCAGCTTGCTACCCTCAACTCTATAGTGAACTCGTCCATGCGCCTCATTTCATATCAAGCCGATGGAGTGAGTAGGGCAGCGGGTACAGGAGTTGCTCTTAGGAGACACTCCTGGATGCGCTTGTGTTCCTTCGCGGAGCCCTTTAAGTCATCCTTTGTCAACACCTCTTTTGATAGCTCGTCCCTTTTCAGGCGCAAAGTTAAGGAAACTTTGACCAGGTGTGAACAGGAAGGAAACACTCTGTCTGCTGTCGGAGTCCGTTTTTCCACTCCTACCAGACCCTACCCCAAGGGTCAAAGGGGAGGAAAGATGTGGCTCCGAAAAGCCCAAGGAGCCTTTCAGGACACACGTGCTGAACCCCCCTCCAGGGGCAGAGGAGGGGGGCAATAATGGAAGACGCCATCCTCACGGCAGCGGGGGTCTGCAAAACCAGGGCAACAGAGATCAGTTTTTTGGGCAGCCCTACCAGCGCTCCTGAAAAGAGGCCTGACTGTCCTACTCTGGAGGCAGTCGGGGTTCGCTTATCTTTGTATCCAGACCCCTTGCTCAAAATAACAAATGACAGCTGGGTACAAAGTATCATTTACAGAGGATATTTAATTCCTTTCGCCACACCCCCTCCATTGACAACAGAAATCCCGGACGCTCCACCCAGTTACAGGGAACAGGCAACAATAGAGGTCCAAACATTGCTAAGAAAAAGAGTCATCCAACCAGTCCCAGCAGACAAGATAGGATCCAGAACTTACTCAAGATTCTTTTTAGTTCCAAAAAAGAAAGGGGACTGGAGACCTATTTTGGACCTCAGCAGACTAAACAGATCTGTCAAGAAAGAGAAGTTCTGGATTGTCACGCTTTAACCGATACTTCCCTTTTTAGGGAAAGACAATTGGATGTGCTCGATAGATCTCTCAAGAAAGAATAGTTCTGGATGGTCATGCTTCAGTCGATACTTCCCTTTTTATGGAAAGACAATTGGATGTGCTCGATAGATTTCCAGGATGTGTACTACCACATAAAAATGGCCAGACCATCCAGGGATCATCTGCGCTTCCGGCTGGGAGCCAATCATTACCAGTTTCGACCCTGCCCTTTAGTCTCACTACAGCCCCCAGAGTATTTACCAAATGTATGGCAGTGGTCACTGCTCACCTGAGACATTTAGGATTCCAGGTGTTTCCGTACCTAGATGATTGGCTTCTCACTGCCACCACCAGGCATCAGCTCATACAAGCCAGGGACACCACTCTTTCACTCTGCAGTCATTTGGGCATTACAATAAACTCAGAAAAATCTGCCTTGTCGCCATTGCAGCATTTTTATCGGAGCAGAACTGGACATCACCACTACCACTCTGAGACTCCCAGCAGAAAGAGTCTTACTACTCCGTCAGCAGGTCCACAATATCATATCGAAAAACAAGGCTCCAGCATCAGAAGTACTAAAATTGTTAGGCATGGGGTCGCATGCACATGCGGATTCTGCAATGGCTGTTGTTCACTCAGTGGTCTTACCAAGAGCTCCCAATGTCTCATCTTATAATGATCACAAACACATGCAAAAAGGATCTTCAGTGGTGGTTGACCTCTCTTCATGTTACAATAGGTCGTCCTTTTGTTCTACCCCCACCAGCAGCCACAGTGACCACGAATGCTTCCCTGATAGGGTGGGGGGCATTTTCAGGGAAGAACATCCCAAGGCACATGGACCGAACAGGAGACACATCTGCATATCAATGTCCTGGAGATGAGAGCAGTACTTTTAGCATTGCAGTACTTCCAGGAATCTCTTCCTCTGGGAACAATTGGAGTTCAGACAGACAACATGTCAGTGGTCTCGTACTTGAACAAACAAGGAGGAACCAGGTCCTACTCCCTTTGTCAGGAGGCCCTAAGAGTATGGCAATGGGCTACATCCACCCAGCACTTTCTATTAACAACGCATATCTCGGGGAAATCCAGCATTATAGCAGACATGCTGAGCAGAGCAATTTTGTTGCCTCATGAGTGGTCCCTCAAGACAGAAATAGTGGACAGAATTTTCCACAGGTGGGGCCAACCTTGCTGCATCCTTTTTGCCAACCACATGAACACAAAATGCAGAAGCTACTTTGCTCTGATTCCCCCTCTGGGAGAAGCCCCAAGGAATGCACTTGTACATGATTGGCCTCTGGGTCTCCTCTATGCATTCCCACCAATTCCCTTGATACCCAAAGTACTACAGAAAGCAAAAGCCCTGTGAAGGACCATCATTCTAATAGCCCCTCATTGGCCTTGTCAGATTTAGTTTCCCTTCCTTGAACTTCATCAGTTGGAGGACCCTTGGATTCTGGACCCAGTTAGAGATCTTCTGACACACTCATTGGGGGGAACTTCATCCCTCTCTTCAGTCCCTGAAGGTGAGAGCTTGGCTGCTTCAGTTCCCAACATAGCCAGGTTCCATAACCTTTCAGATGAAACACAGCAGATTCGAAAATCATGAAAGATTTTCTATATGGGCCTCTCAAAAGAGCATTGATCCCTACCAAGCCCCTATGGCCTCCATTTTAGAATTCTTGACTATGATTTTCAACAAAGGAGCTGCAGCAGCAACAGTTCGGGTTCATCTTGCTGCTATCCCTAATTTTCACCTTGGATTTAAAGGCTTGAACATAATGTCACACAAGCTGTCCAAAGTTTTTCTCAAAGGGACTTTTCATCTCAGACCACCTGTGAAATCCCCTTATACCCCATGGAATCTAAATTTTATGTTTTCACACATTATTCTCCCTCCATTCGAACCAGCTTCCTCATGCGATTTAAAATATTTGTCATGGAAGACTATCTTTTTAGTAGCTATCACTTCTGGCCGCAGAGTGTCAGAGCTTCAAGCCTTATCCATAAAGCCTCCTTATCTAATTTTTCATGGTGACAGAGTCTCACTACAAACTAATCCCTCATTTATGCTCAGAGTTTGTACTGAAACTAACCTTAACCAAATTATTGATTTGCCAGTGTTCTTCCCCAAACACACCAACAACTTAGAGTATATGTGGCACAAGCTTGATGTTCATAGACAACTCAGATTTTACTTGGATAGAACAAAAGAGTTCAGGAAATCAGAACAGCTTTTCATTTCCTTTTAAGATTCCAGAAAAGGTATGCCAGTGGCAAAAACAACTCTAAGTGGTTATCCGATTGTATCACATTTGTTTATTCAGCTGCTAATATGCCCTTGCATCACAAAATAAAGGCTCATTCTACCAGAGCAGTGTCTACATCCTCTGCTTTTTCTGCTAGACTTCCTATAGACAACATCTGTGCAGCAGCCACTTGGTCAAGACCTCATACCTTTATCACTCATTACAAAGTGGACAGGGCCTCCAAGGACAGGGCCTCTTTTGGGTCTACTGTCCTGAAAAACATACTCCTGTGAGCCACCCGAGAAAGATGGTGCTTGGGACGCTACCCATCTGTAAGAATGAACGGCGAGATAGAACAACTTCACATAAAGAAGTTCTGTACTTACCATAACGTTCCATGTGAGTTGTTCATCTCGCCTTCATTCTTACTTCCCACCCTCCTATCCCCTCCAGGGTTTTTCAAGGACCGAGATGCTAAATTGTTCTGGCTGCTCAATCCTTCTATGGCTTTCACTTAAAGAGGGATACAATAACACATGGTATTATTATAAGCAGCAAACAAGATCTGAGGTAACTCTAGGTGCATCATGGGATAGGGACTTGGCCTTGATCTGTCTGAAGACCTCGAGCTTTGTAGTAGGCCGACTCCAGAGCTGAGGATCGGCTCCGAACCCATCTGTAAGAATGAAGGTGAGATGAACAACTCGCATGGAACATTATGGTAAGTACATAACTTCTTTTTTCAGAAAGTCGGACCAGCTTTTTGTGTCCTTTTCAGACAGAAAGAAAGGATTTCAGGTGTCAAAGGTCATACTCTGTAAATGGCTCACAGACTGTATTTCCTACACCTACAATTCCCAAAAGAGACAGCTACCAGGCAATGTGAAGGGCCATTCGACAAGAGCTATTGCAACTTTGTCTGCCTTCCAGGCCAGGCTTCCTATGGATTCCATGTGTGCAGCAGCAACATCATTCATTACAAAGTAGATTTGGCCTCCAGGAACAGGGCCTCCTTTGGGTCCACTGTTCTGAAAAGTACTTTCCCTTGAGCCACCCAAGAAAGAAGGTGCTAGGGACGCTGTCCCAACCAGCATAGAATGAAGGCGAGATATGACAACATAACATTAAGAAGTTATGTACTCACCATAACGTTCCATGTTTGTTGTCCATCTCGCCTTCATTCTTGTGTCCCACCCGCCTTCCCACGCCTTCGCTCCTGGAGGATGAGGCGGACATTTTCCTATTGTGATTGGAATTATGGAGTCCCTGATTCTCTTCTGAGTCTTGTCTAGACATGTTGTTTTAATCATAGGCAGATAATCATGCTTTTACTTGCAAACAAAATCTGGGTAATCTTCCCTGAGCATCATGGGATAGGGTATAGCCTCGAGCCAGTGGAAGCTCTCTAGCTTTTGAATTAAGCTGCATCGTTCTGAACCCAATCAACATAGAATGAAGGCGAGATGGACAACAAACACAGAACGTTATGGTGAGTACATAACTTCTTATTTTCTTTTGGCTTTTGTTGGAAGCTGTTTGCATGCACCACGATTGACACTTAGCAGCGTGTTAACATGCATAATATCGATCATTTGGTGTAGATATTATGAAAGACATCAACAGTGCCTTTCAACAAAGGTAAGTAACTCCATATATGTGTGTGTATATGTATAAATATATATTTCTGTGTGTGTGTGTGTGTATATATATATATATATATATATATATATATATATATACACACATATACATATATATATATATATATATATATATATATATATATATATACACACACACACACACACACACACACACACACACACACACAACAGTAGGCCCATGCGTGCACACACACACACACACACACACACACACAACAGTAGGCCCATGCGTGCACACACACACACACACACAAATATTTGAATTTAACTGGGGTACAACACTAATCTCTTCAATCATTTTCAGGTTCAGCCCATGAGGAGACTCAAATCAAAAATGTTTAAAATACTTAGAGGAGATAAGTGTGGCAAAACAAGTACATGTTTCAATGAAAACAACATTGCACGGATAATGAAAAGTAAATTGTACTGCACTTAATTGATGATTTAGAGAGAATATGTTGTGTGTTAGTACTGTGGAGAAAGAGAAAAAAGAGGTTAGTATATTATCATGTATTGCTCAGACAGTATGAAAAGTATGAAGAGTATATACATTTTGGGTGAAAGAAAACAGGAGCAAACAATGGTAAACAGCTCCAAGCCAGGAACAAACGAAGAAGCAAAATAAAGAAAAAACACCATCAACCACAAAGTTAGCGAACTCTAACAATGAGGCACCGACCAGGAGTAGAATCAATCGCAGTTTAATCCAAAGTACATATACATAGACTGAGCGCTTTCTCCAGTAAAGACTGGCTTCATCAGAGTCAATTTGCAAAACACACCCAGCTTTCCTTATATACACCTAGAAAACCATTAACAATACCATAAAATGAGATAATTAGATGATTATTCAATTGTTAGAAAAAATATATAATATTATAAAAATGAATATATATATGTATATATATGTGTGATACCAATAAAAATAAAATATAAAAAATAAAAAATATAATACTAACCTGTTGAATCCAACATATTACTATACATTACTATCAATAAATTCATTATTTTTCATATTTTGTTCCATTTTTGTAAAAGAGCTGAATATATCCTAAAACTTTACAAATCAACAATGTTCGTAAGTTTTGTAGATTGTACTTGTGTATATTTATAAAAAATTGCCCTCTTAACTACTTCTATGTACCTTAATTAAAAAGTGTGTACAATATATATGTGCAATACATTGAAAACATATATATAGAAATGCATTCATATTACTTAATCAATATTTAAAAAAAATTTTTATATATATAATATATATAGTTTGAATATATAATAACACATCCTAGTCTTGAAACCACTTATTGGTCAAATAATTTGTGCACGATGTTTTAGTACAGGTTTTAAAGAAATACATTCGTTTAACCCAGGAAACTTTGTGGCATTCAATCTTATCTGCCATTCTGTTTCACGAAGAGCCACCATGTTCCCAATATCACCATTACTGCCTGGTTTTACCCTGTCCACTATAAAAAATAAAAATTTTTTAAATGAACGACATTCCTTTGAGTGCATGTAAAGAGAGTTATATTCGTCCTTCCTTTTAATTGTCTATTGAATATTCACAAAATGATTGTCTTAGTTTTTTGACTATAGACGTAATTAACCTTTTTTCGGTAATCCCACACCAACAAGGTCTTGAACTCTTTTATGACAGTTTACTGACTAGTCCGAGCTTTGATGTTGGAAAACTTGAGTTATGTTATGATTTGATGGGATTAATACTAAAAAACAACTATATAGTATTTGAGGGAGAAATATAACAACAGTTAACAGGTGTAGCAATGGGGGCACGGTGTGCCCCTGTTTTTGCGAACTTGGTATTACTAGCATGGGAAAAAGAACATATTTTAGGTTCTAGTTTTGCTAGTAATATAATCTCCTATAATAGATTCCTGGATGATTTATTAATAATTTGGAAAGGTGATGAACAAAGCGTGATGGACTTTGTTACATACCTCAATGGAACATCTAACTTTCTGAAATTTACCTATAAATGGGACAAAGATACAGCTAATTATTTGGACATCAAAATTTTGAAAAATGGAGCTGAACTTGGCAGTACTATATATAGGAAACCAAGTTATGCTAATTCAATGCTACATTGTTCAAGTTGTCATCCACTACACCAAAGGAAAGGACTAGTCAAAGGCCAAATGGTCCGATTATCGAGACTCATCAGTGAAGAGGACACCTTTAGGGCAGAAATATACACACTTATAGGTATGTTTTTGGAAAGGGGATACCCATTAGAAATGTTGAAGAAAATTAAAAAAGAAATATTCAGGAAGAGAAGGAGTAGGTATATGCCCATTTTGAGAAATGAGAACAATAACAAAAATGAAATGACACAGGTTTTGAAGTCCAGGCGGACTAATGAAAATTTGTGTGAAGAAACACCAAGATTTATACTGAGATATAATGAAAAAACATCAGAATTAAGTGATAATTTGAGGAAATTGTGGGAACATTTTCTAAGTAGGGACATCAAAGCAGTACTGGGAGATAAACCAGCTATTACTTATGCTAGGGGTTATAATTTAAAAGAAATATTGGAAAAGACTAGTCATGACTTTAAAAGATCAAACATGAACAAATGTGGCAGATGCAAAATATGTAGATACATTTCTGTGGGGACCTATATAAGTGTGGCTGGTTACAAACGTACTATTGCTTGCCCGGGTGTGTGTAATTGCTTCACAAGAAATTGTGTTTATGTTGCATCCTGTATGTCCTGTGAGTCATTCTATGTGGGCATGACAACAAGATGTTTAAAAGAGAGGGTCAGGGAGCATGTCAGTTCAATTAAAAGGAAGGACGAATATAACTCTCTTTACATGCACTCAAAGGAATGTCGTTCATTTAAAAAATTTTTATTTTTTATAGTGGACAGGGTAAAACCAGTCAGTAATGGTGATATTGGGAACATGGTGGCTCTTCGTGAAACAGAATGGCAGATAAGATTGAATGCCACAAAGTTTCCTGGGTTAAACAAATGTATTTCTTTAAAACCTGTACTAAAACATCATGCACAAATTATTTGACCAATAAGTGGTTTCAAGACTAGGATGTGTTATTATATAGTCAAACTATATATATTATATATATAAAAAATTTTTTTAAATATTGATTAAGTAATATGAATGCATTTCTATATATATGTTTTCACTGTATTGCACATATATATTGTACACACTTTTTAATTAAGGTACATAGAAGTAGTTAAGAGGGCAATTTTTTATAAATATACACAAGTACAATCTACAAAACTTACGAACATTGTTGATTTGTAAAGTTTTAGGATATATTCAGCTCTTTTACAAAAATGGAACAAAATATGAAAAATAATGAATTTATTGATAGTAATGTATAGTAATATGTTGGATTCAACAGGTTAGTATTATATTTTTTATTTTTTATATTTTATTTTTATTGGTATCACACATATATATACATATATATATTCATTTTTATAATATTATATATTTTTTCTAACAATTGAATAATCATCTAATTATCTCATTTTATGGTATTGTTAATGGTTTTCTAGGTGTATATAAGGAAAGCTGGGTGTGTTTTGCAAATTGACTCTGATGAAGCCAGTCTTTACTGGAGAAAGCGCTCAGTCTATGTATATGTACTTTGGATTAAACTGCGATTGATTCTACTCCTGGTCGGTGCCTCATTGTTAGAGTTCGCTAACTTTGTGGTTGATGGTGTTTTTTCTTTATTTTGAAAGAAAACAGGATGCAATATGTGAGGGAGAGTTTTTAGTCAAGATTCAATAGTTAAGTGTGAGATGACTGATGGATTTAGTAGGAATGAAAGAAAGTTAGTTCTTGCTATTTCATGTGATGCTTCCTAGTGAGAAAAATTTGTGGATAGATTCTTTGACTATGTGCTGTATGAAGGTGTCCAAATGTTTTAAAAATAGATGATTCTTTGAGATTGGGTTAAGTCATTCCCAGATTTTATCAGCAATTATAATGAAGATGTGATCAGTGCAGTAGTTTGCCCCTTGAAGTTTGTAGTGAAGTTGTGTTGGGGAAGTGGGTGATTTGAAAATATAAGAATAATGTAGAAAACAACTGGCCACATCAATGTCACCAAAACCATGATTTTATTGAGCGCTTTTGTCAGAATAAATGCCAGACTTCATCAGAATCCTGATGAAGTCTGACATTTATTCTGAAGAAAGTGCTCAGTAAAATTGTGGTTTTAGTGACATCGGTGTGGCCAGTTGTTTTCTACATTATTCTTGCAGTTGGTGGTGTTTTTTTCTTGGTTACTGATTTGAAATTATATTGAGAGGGGCAAGAATAGACTTGAATAGTCAAAAAAGGAAATTATTGTTTGATGAGTTTATAATGTAGATACCCTCCCCCATTAGCAGTTTAATTCAGGCTGGAATAAGTAGCCAGTACTGAGCACATGACAGAGATACCCTCTTTTGGGAGGAAGTGGAATGAATGTTGGCTGTTACTTGCAAAGAGGATTTTTTTTTTTTTTGAGGGGTCTATATTCTAGTTGTGATAAAAGCATGGGTTTTCCAATAGTGTTCCTGTCTTTAAGGGTTAAGAGTGAGATATTTTTCTCAAACAAAGCAATTTGGGAGTTGATTTTTTGCTTTTGTGATGTTAATATAGTGTTGAAAGTTAAGATAAGTTGTTGATCTAGCCAGATTCCCGGGTATTTGAAAAGAGGACTTGTTTCTAGTTGGGTTTGGTTGCTGGTTGTGATATACCAGTCTTTGGATATTTTGTCTAGCTTTTGTCTACTACCAACAATCATAGATTTAAGTTTTTTGGTATTTATAGGTTCATAGGTAGGTACTAGGCTATCGGCCCAAGGGCCTACGTAAGCCTAGCCAGCAAGGTACCATAGCTTACGCCACCCAAGAAAGTTATTTTCCTGAGCCACTGTCCAGCAGAGAGACAGAAGTGATCCCCGGGGTGTATTTCCTATTTCCTATCCACTCATCAAGATTTTCCTTGAAGAGTGCTAATGAAGAACTTTGCTTGACATAGATGGGTAGCTTGTTCCAGAGTATAGGAAGTCTCTGGGACAGGAATCTATCCCTCCAACTTGTCCTGTTTATTGTGGTGACAAGGTTTAGGTCCCTAGAGCGTGTAGCTTGGAGGGATTGGGATTTCTTTAGGTGTAGCATGTCCAACAGCTCTGGGTTTGACATAGCTTTATATGTTAGGCAGAGATCACCTCGGAGTAGGCGATATGCTACAGAGTAAAGCTGGAGTTTTTTGAGGCGGTCAGTGTAGGGCATTTGTTTGAGACCAGTAATCCTCTTTGTGAGGTACTTCTGTGGCCTTTCCAGCTGTTGCAGATGTCTTCTGAGGTACATTCCAAAAGGGGCGTTGTACTCTATAATGGGTCTAATGAGTGATGAGTAGAGGGGAACAATGACTTTTTTTCCTGGATGAGAACCCTTTTATGATGAGGTGTGGCACGTAGAAGGACTACGAGGTGTCTGTTTTGGGATAGCCAGAGAGACAGAAGTGCTTAGTCATCTTGGAGATTTCTTATTGTGGAGTGGGATTGGTCTCATCTGTAAATTACCATATCATCAGCATACAGAAAAATGGATTTAGGAAAGGAGTTAAATTAGAAGGAGAGTAATGAGGGACAATAGGGATCCTAATGGGACACCAGTAGTGAGTGATCCTGGAGTTGACTTGGAGCTGCTAAATTTGACAGTCGGTTTTGGAGGACATTTTTGAACGAAGGAAGGGCTGCACACTTATACCAGCTTTGAGTATTACACTGAAAAGAAGGTGGTGGTCATCTAACTCGAAAGCTTTTGTTAGATCGATGAAGATTGTTCCAGTGATTTGGCCCGTCATCCATGTTTAGTAGTATATTGTCCGTGAGGGTTTACAAAGCAGTATGTGTACTTCTACCATTCCAGTAGCCATGTAGTTTGGGGGAAGGATGATATAAGTTTGTAGATGGTTACAGATTAATTGTTTCACATATTTTCCTTAAGGGTGGCAACACACACACACACATATTTAATTTCTTATCAGATAAATAATCCAGGGGGTGATCTTTTTAGTTAGTATTTTACCACTTTTATTACCTGAGCTATCAGCAGTGAATTATATACACTGACTGTGTATTATGAATGGCATTTATTTTAGGCATACCTTCAGCATAATTGCTGGGTCAGTCTTGAGTTATTCAGTGTCATAGAAGTTGCTAAAAGTATTAGTGCATGAATGCCTATGTGTCCTTTTCTGCTTATTGTTCGTATTATATGTGAAACTAAAAAAATTGATATTTGCTTGCAATGTATTAACAGAGTAGCTTGAACTGGTATACATATCTGCACAGCATGTTCGGTCTGAATGTTTCGTATTTGTTTAAAACTTTTCTAGCTGTCTGCAGTCTGTATGCATTGTGCTTTATAGTGTCATAGAAAATAAATGACACATCATTCATTTTGATTTTAGAAGTGGGATACTTTTGGTAGAACTAGGATAATACAGTTAGTGGCATTTCAAAAATGCATACATATGCTGACCTATAACTGCTTTCAAGAGTTTGTATCTATGGTAAATAACTGCTTTCAATGGTTTGTATCTGTAATAATGCATAGTCTGTGTTGTCTTTTATTTCATTCTCTTCTCATTACAGAAGTGAAGAGGAAATGCATTCATGGATTTTGAGAATAAATATTGTTGCTGCCATTTTTTCAGCACCCGCGTTTCCAGCTGCCATAGGTTCAATGAAAAAGTTTTGTAGGCCTCTCTTGCCTTCATCAGTAACTAGACTTACTCAGGTAAAATTGCCATTTGTATGTAGTTTAAGTAAAGTAGTAATTTTTTGTTTATTTTCAGTTTGCTGATGTACCATGTTTTTATTTGAATGGAACATAACAATCTGATAAAGTCTGTTTTTTCATCTCATCCTCAGATATAGGTCCGGATCCAATCCATATGATCCGACTCGGCCATTACTAAGCTCCTGGCAACCAAAAAGCTCTTGGATACCTCCCCTTACCCACAACATATCTTTCCCTGTTACCTCGAGTCTCATTTGCCACTTCTCGAAGATGTGGTCTAAACCTCTAGCTCTTGGATAGTTAGGTAATATTTATGATAATATTTTCCCTTTCTTCCTAATTCTTGTTCATTTTTATGTGGTTAGCCTTTTTCTATCTCCCCTTTGTTTCTAAACTCCTTTTTCAATAGTAACCACATTTTTCTTAGGTTACTTTTACTTTCTCTCTCTCTCTCTTGATAGTAACCATTTTTTAATAAGTTGCTCTCTCTTCTCCCCTGTACTATTAGAGGTATTCTTCTCTCTCTTTATATAGCAAAAAAAATAAACTTTCCTTTTTTCTCTCTTTTTGTGTGCCCTTTAGTGTGCATGTGTGTGTGTGTGAGAGTGTATTCTCTGCCTTTAATTTCCTCATCATGGCTGAGAAACAAGATAAGCCAGCAGGATTTAAGAAATGCACAAAGTGTGGGCCCAAAATTTCAACAGTGACTCGCACTCCCTGTGCAGTTACAGTCTAGGGACCCTCCATCTACAGGAAGATTGCACTCTCTGCCATTCATTCTACCACCAAGCTTTAGTTGAAAGGAAAAATAAGCTCATTTGAGGAATCTTTGGCGCCGAGCATTTCTTTGGCTGCAAGCCTCTCAAGTAAGGATAGATCAGATCCGTTGGTATCGGATCAGACAGCAAGTCCCTATAAACCAGTTATGACTCTTCCAAGGACTCGGGACTCCCCGACTATTGACCCTGTTCCTTCGAGGGTACTGTCTTCCTTTTTCAGTAGACCTAAATACCAATCAGCATCCTCTTCCCGTTCAGCCAGGAGCCTTACTGAAGAAGATGTGGAAAGAATGGTACAGAAGATCTTGTGGGCGCAGGGTATTCCTAAGTTCCCCTTGGCCTCAACCCATACAGTTTGAGATCTGTCCAAGCCATCTACCCCCACTAACTCCTCCGACTTCAGGGCAAGTTTCGGAGTCATTGGATCCAAGACACCTGGTGCCTTTCATTTCAGATCCAAATATGTCGCTTTCCTTCTGGGCTGGAAGGTACGCCATCTCACAAGCATGGCTTGTCAGAGCCGTTGTCCCACTCAGCCTTTGGGTCTCTGGAGAGGGCTGTAGCTGCCATCGCATCTAGAAAGACACTGGCCCCCTCAGATCCTCAATCCCATCAATCTTTCCTGTGCACTTCTGACCAGGATATTCCACAGGGACAATGGGACCTTAGGCACCAGGATACCCATTGGGGTACCCCTGCCTCTTCTGATACTTCCCCAGAGTATCCCACTGAGGAGGTCCCTTGGAAAAGGCCTTGCAAGGCGAAATGTTTGGACTCCATGGAGCAGATGACCTTCAGGGAGATCCTAGAGATTTTAGGATAGAGAGGTGGCTGGCATTTCAGTAATCCTTCACCTGAGGAGTCCGTGTACCTGGCGGCCTTTGGTTCCTGACCATCTACCTCTTGGGAGACTCCGCCCGCCGATGAGCTCATAGGTTTGATCACTCGGCAGGAGTGGAAGACCCCAGATTCCATTGAACCTATTCCCCAGAAAACAAACAAAATGACTACTGCTCCAGCTGACAAGGCTTTTTGGACAAAAGGGGCTGCAGTAGATGCCATGGCCATGGTGGTGGCGATCAAAAAGGAACTTTCAGAGAAGAGTTCCACTATTCATCCTCCTAATAAGGATTCTAGGATGATGGATAGATGGGAGAAGTGAGTCTTTTCTTCAGTGACTTTTGCCTTATGATCACTGAACTATCTTTCCCATTTCACCAGGTTGCAAAGGGATCTGATCAAGGAGCTGTCATATACCCTTGAAGGAGCAGTAGTTGAGGGAGCACAAGAAAAGATGGCTTTCCAGTTAGCGACCCTGCACTCTGTAGCTAATTCTTCCATGAGGCTCATTGTGCATATAGCCAAAGGAATGAGTAGAGTGGCAGGTTCCGGCATATCTGTGAGGAGGCATGCCTGGATGCGCCTATGTAATTTTACAGAGCTTTTTAAGTCTTCGTTTGTCAGCACCCTGTTTGATGGCACATCCCTTTTTGGTCCCAAGGTCAAAGATACATTATCCAGATGTAAAAAAGAAGGTAAGACCCTTTCTGCCATGGGCATACATTTTTCTGCTCCTCAGAGACCTCATCCTAAGGGTTATAGAGGTAGCGGTAAAATGTGGTTCAAGAAATCTCAGGGGTCTTACCAGGACACACGTGGAGAGTTTTCCCCCAGGGGCAGAGGAAGGAACAATAATGGAAGACGCCATCCTTGCGGCAGAGGAGGCCCGCAGAACCAAGAGTCCTGAGAATCTTTCTTTGGGAAACCCTTTCCAGAGCTCCAGAAAGGAGGCCCAATTGCCCACCTTTGGAGGCAATCGGGGTTGACTATCCCTGCAGTGGAGAGCCTGGCAAAAGATAACCACCGATATGTGGGTGCAAAGGATAATATCCAGAGGTTACCAAATCCCCTTGTCTTATCAAACTCCCAACAAGAAAATCACAGAAGTTCCACCCAGTCAAAGGGATCAAGCAGTAATTCATATTCAAAAACTGCTAGAAAAAAATAGTCATCCAGGAGGTCCCCCGAGACAAGAGAGGATTCGGAACTTACTCAAGGTTCTTTTTAGTTCCAAAGAAAATGGGGGACTGGAGACCAGTTCTAGATCTCAGCAGATTAAACAAGTTGGTTCAACACTGCAAGTTCTGAATGGTCATGGTTCAGTCCGTACTTCCTTTCAGCATAAATACTACCATATAAAAATAGACAAATGATCCAGAAGACACCTATGTTTCTGGCTGGGAACTAGTCACTGCCAGTTCAGAGTGCTGCCTTTTGGTCTCACTACTGCCCCCAGAGTGTTCACCAAATGCATGGCAAAGATTCTGGGTGTTTCCTTACTTAGGTGACTGGCTCTGTGCAGAACTAGGCATAACCATAAATTATCAGAAATCACACCTGGACCCTTCTCATACACTGGAGTTCATAGGAGCACTGCTAGATACTACTCAGAGGATTGCGATACTTCCATCCTCCAAAGTGCTGACAATCAGGCAACAAACACAGATTACTCTGAAACAAGAAGGTAGCTGCTTGTCATGTTCTACAGGATTTTTAGGGTCAATGGCTGCAGCTATAGTTTTAGTTTCATTAGCCAGTTTCCACATGCGAATGCTTCAATGGTTTCTAGCTCCTTAATGGTCAGTTATCCACCAACTGATTCTTATAATGGTTACGTGCAAAAGAACCCTTTCATGGTGGATTCATTTTGCACAGTTGACCCTTTGTTTCCCCTCAACCACAGGTCACGGTGACCACAGATGCTTCCCAGATGGGGGGGGGGGCATTATCTGCTGCAGACAGTCCAAGGCACCTGGTCTGCAAACGAGGCCAATCTGCACATAAACATGATGCGGTCAGTGCTTCCAGCATTACAGGAATTTCAGACTCCTCTTCCTCTAAGAACAGTAGCGATTCAATCAGACAACATGTTGGTGGTCTGGTGCATAAACAAGCAAGGAGGAGCCAGATCATACTGTCTGTGTCGAGAAGCTCTTAGAGTGTGGCAGTGGGCAATCTCATCCATCCACTTTCTAGTAGCAGCACACATTCTGAGAAGATCCAGTGTGATAGTGGACAAATTGAGCAGGTCCATTCTCATGCCTCATGAATGGTCCCTCAACCAGACAGTAGTGGAAGACATTTTCCACAGATGGGGCCAGCCTTGCTGCGACCTTTTTTCATCTCCAGTAAATAACAAATGCAGCAGTTACTTTGCCCTAATCTCCCCACCAAGAGAAAATCCCTGAGTTATGCTGCCATACACAGTTGGCCTCCCGGTCTTTTGTACGCCTTTCCCCCATTCCCTTGATTCCCAAATTCCTTCAGAAAGCAAAGAGGTTGACGAGAACAGTAATACCCATTGCCCTGTTTTGGCCTCACAAATCTGATTTCCCTTCCTCTGGCCTCATTTACAGAAGGAACCCTGGATTGTAGAACCCATTCTGTACCTTCTGTCACATCCAACAGGAATGATTCATCCCAGCCTTCACAGCCTCAAACTGACAAGCTTGGTTTCTTATTGATTGCCAGACAACTGATGCTCTCCTCACTGATTCCACACTGATCTGCCATATTTTGATGTCCTCCCATAAGTCATCCACTCAAAAACATTATAGGAGTAAATGAAAGAGGTTTGTAATTTGGGTTCATCAGCATAATGTAGACCCCTTCACAGCATCTGTTAACTCCATTCTAGAATTTTTAGCTCACTTTTTTAATAATGGAGCAGCTGCCTCTACAATTAAGATACAATTAGCAGCTATCTCAGATATTCACATTGGGAAAGATAATTTGTCTCTCATTTCCCCCCAAGCTTTGTAAAGCTTTCTTAACAAGGACCTTCTTATTAAGGTCTTCTCACAAATATCCCTGTCCCCCATGGGACCTAAACTTTGTACTGCATCTTATTGTTCAGCCCCATTTGAACCTGCAGCGACTTGTGATATAAAATTTCTATCTTGGAAAACAATCTTTCTAGTGGCTATTACATCTGCAAGAGCAAGATGAATATCAGAAATTCAGGCACTATCATCCCAGTCCCTGTATCTGATTTTTCATAAAGACAGAGTCTCTTGGTGTATCAACCCCTCGTTTCTGCCCAAAGGTTTTTCACAGACTAATATTAATCATACCATACATTTGCCTGTTTTCTTCCCTAACTTCAGCAGCAAAGGTGAATATGTTCTAAATTTGTTAGATGTCCATAGACAATTACATTTCTATTTGCATAGGACTAAAGAGTTTTGGAAAGCAAGTTGATTGTTTATTGCCTTTGCAGGCCCTAGGAAAGGCGTACCAGTATCCAAAGTTAGCTTAGCAAAATGGCTTTCTGATTGCATTTTTTTATTTACACCACAAAAGGTATATATCCTTCCAAACTTGTTCAAGCTCACTCAACTTGGGCCATGGCCACCTCAGCAGTTTTCCAGTCTAATGCCTCCATTGATGACATTTGTGCAGCGACAACATGGGCCAATCATCATATCTTTATCACTCATTACAAGTTGGATTTGGTCTGTAGGGAAGAGCTTCCTTTGGTTCGATGGTTTTGAGAAACATCCTCCCATGAGTCCGCCCAGGGTAAAGGTAGCTGGGGACTCGGTCCCATATATGAGGACGAGATGAAAAATTGACAGCATCGGATAACGAAGTTATATACTGACCATAACATTCCATCTGTATTGCTTATTTTTTCATCTCTCCTCACATTCCGTCCCTCCAAACCTCCTTCCTTTGTTTTTTCTGGTTGGATGTAAAGCATAATTCAGGCTATCTTTATTATCTCCAATACTCCAGAAGTGGTCTCCTTTAAATTTTCAACTTTAAGTTCATGTTCTTCCTTTATGGGGATAATCCTAGCAAACAAGATCTGAAGTAACAGGTCGAGATGCATTGTGGGTAAGGGGAGATATCCAATATCTTTTTAGTTGCCAAAGGCTTAGTAATGGCCAAGTCAGACCCATATCTGAGGAGAGATGAAAAAATCAACAGCACAGATAGAACATTATGGTGATTGCATAACTTCTTTTTTGTGTCATTTTAATACATTAGTGGGCACCTCTTACACACAAAAAATGCTGGCCTGTTATCTATAGCTGTCAAACAAATGTTGTAATCATTGTTTCATAACTGTTGCAGTAATGCTGACAGATGGGACATATACTGCCAAGGATACTGTACATCTGGACAATATGTATGTATGTATTTTATTTTTTTTATTTATCTGTTCTTTGTTGACCAACTTAGTCTCACTAGGTTAGTGGCCTCTTTTCAGGGGAGACAAAAGGTGGTATTTATACTTCTAAGGGAAATTTGGCCAGGTCTCTGGGGAACTTCCCATACTCTTTTCAGTAAGTACCATGGGATCTTTTATATCTACCTGAGCTACCACCAACTCATTTTGGACCTCGGTTTAACATCTCATCAGAAGAATGACACAGACTGAAGTGCAGCACTCCCAGTGCTGCACTTGCAGTATCTGCAATCCAGTCACCTGGAATGGGAATAAAATCCACAGCCTTCCGGTCTTCCTGAATCAAAAGTATATGTGCTACCTGTTGTGCCACTGACACTGCAATATGTCAAAGCTTTGGCACTTCTTCAGAGGCCATATATCTAACATTAGTCCTCAGCACAAAAAAAACATGCTGGTACATAAGGGATATATGAGAATGAAAATTCTCAGAACTTTCTTGCCACTAGTTCTGGAAGCAAAATGTCATCTATGGCTTGGTCTGTTAGCTGTTCAATAGGTTCCAGTTTGTCATTGCAAGAGACAGCAAAGTACACCATTGGGGCCTCTTTTTTCTCTCATTCTTATATATGAATTTTGTTTGTTATTAATAGAAGCAAATGCCTCTGGGGTAGGTAGATTTCATACAAAGACAGACATACTCCATGTCTTTTCTTCCTTGTTCCAAAGCATAACATCATGGACTGCTCTATTTCCCAGGCCTTTGTCTCAAAAATGTTAAGAAGTCACACCTCTTACTTAAATATATACTTCAAGAACAAACATTTTAAAGGTCTAGCTTGAGACACTCTGTCTGCCAAAGTTCTTGCCAGGAAAGTCTCTTCACAGCTAAAGAGTAAAACTAACTAACTAAAACATTTGAAAGGTATAGCTTGAGACACTCTGTCTGCCAAAGTTCTTGCCAGGAAAGTCTCTTCACAGCTAAAGAGTAAAACTAACGGGTAAATGGAAGATGTTACTATTTGGCTTCCTTCCCCTGGTCAATCTCAGACATCTCTGTTGAGAAGCCTGCGAACCATCTGACTTCTGGGCCTGTTCCTTCTGTCATGGCCCCACTGGATGCCAACACAGAACTGGCTACAAGCAACATTTAGTACATAAGGACATCCAAGATTTTTGGGTGGAGGTACTTCCTGGGTTAGGGCCCTTCTATTGTGGTTTCCTTAGAAACCCTTAAAAAAACACTTTTCTTTTCCTGTCAGTCATGTTTCCAAGAATCGTCAACAAGAACGGCAGGAATGTTTTTTCAGGGGTACTGCTCAAAGCTCTTTTGGCTGTTAAACCCTCTCAGTATTTTTGTTTCCACTTTG